>NC_056739.1:1528162097-1528247097 GCF_019279795.1 Protopterus annectens
AGGGATAATTGGCTAGGCTTAAAATGGCTCACAAGGGCAGTTAGCTTAGTACTAACCTATGAACCTTTGCAAAGGGATTCACAACAATTTGCTGGTTTAAACTCAGAACTCGTACTATATCTTAAAGTCACAGACTTAATTTTAGCGAGACTTGCAATCATCGGTTCGTTGATTTTACAGCATGGGACTAATTAAACTACCCCACCTTTAAAAATAAATTACACATAAAAAAACATCTTTGCAAATTAAGGGCTTAACTAAATACTACAATTATTTTATTCAGGCAAAAGTTCAAAAAAGCCAGTGGAGAAAAGAGCTTTCACAAACTTGTCCTAACAAACTTGAACATACTGTCCAATATACTTGGGAATCAAAGGAACTACACCAATACAAAAAAAATTCCCTAAAAGAAGCTTACAAGTGTAGCTGGCAAGAGGTTAGCTGTTAATGATTTTTAAATCCGACGGCAGCACATACTACAGTCCCCATCTAAGTGCTTTTAAACCTTCATTCTGATGATCGTTCAAGCACGTTGATGTTAATACATAAATATATACATAGCTTTTAATACCAAGTATGTTTGTGAATATACATATAGCCATTACATGTTTATAACCACAATTTGTCAAAGATCTGATATGAAATTGCAGATTAAAGTACTGTATGCATTTCATGAACTGCTTTGTAAAGCTTAATTAATTTGTAAAACTATACTGTATAACTGTGAAGACCTCAATTGTAAAACTGCCTTGCACTACAAAAACCTTCATCCAGAGTACACCGATTTGCCTCGAACTGCAAAATATTTCATTCTTGTTTACTGACTGTAAACACATTTCATTCTTGTTTACTGACTGTAAACTAAGAAGAACTACTGATGAAATTGTCTGCATGGCTTCTGACCCTCACTGCGACTGAAAAGGGTCCCAGGACCAGTCTACCTACCTGGTTAACAAAACCAATTATATAAATAAAATAAATGAAATTAATAAAAACTTACCAGCTGTAATTATTCCCTTTACACTCTGTGTTAAACTTGATGATTTAACAATCGGTAAAATACCTGAAAAGAAGAGAGAAAACAGAATCAAATAATTTCAGATGTGCTGTGACCATTAAAATACAAAGACAGACCTCTGTAAAATAGGTGGTAAAGTGAGTATGCAATTAGCACGGAAAGTTGTGTTTAATAAATTATAAGGGCGTGCAAAGTTTTCATGCTGTTATGAATTCAGGTGGTCAGAGATCCAGCTTACCACACGAGAAACGGTATATTACTGAAATTGCTGTCTCAGTCCTCAGATATATTACATAAATTAAACCAAGCTTAAGTAATTTATTACAGACTCAGTAACATATTGCTTTCTTTCAGATACCTCTGTTTCATAAGCAATGCTAGTGAAGTATTTTTATTCTTGAATACGGCTTTTATGGTAACTGAGCAATGTACAGTTTAGAAGCATTTTAATATCTTGATGACAGCCAGTAGCCATACCATGCACAACTGGGTTTTTCATCACTATACAAATTTTATAGGATTCAGATCCTTTGATAGGCCAGATGTAAACTGTTTAAAGGAGAAACAGCTTTAGGAAAAAAAATCCCCCATACAATGTGATGACACTAAAAATAAACAATAAAAACGTTTTCCAGCACTATAATTTGGAAAAGACCAAAGCTACTCCACTAGATGTTCTAATGCTCCTACCCTAAGGCTTCAAAGACTGAATGCTGCATATTTACTGGATTGGTTTTAAGAGTTGTAAGCAGTATCGGAGTTAAAAAAATGTATACCAGAAAAATGAAGCAGATGGGACTGGGAAGCTAAAAACAGACAACAGAAAATGCACAAGATACATAAAAAGCTATAAAACAAAAAAATCATATACTGAAAAGATGTGAATGGTGACAAAAAATGAGAAACAGTAGTCAAACTTCCAAACTGTCTAAATAACAACTGAGCCAAGTAGGAGGCAGAACTGGCCAATAATCATTTGTGGAGAGAGACAATCACTATATTCCAAGAATGAGGGCAAGGAGAAAAGTACAGTTTTGTACCTACCATAAATGTAGATGTTCGAGTGTATATACTGCTGCAGTCATCACACTTGGGTTATCCTGCCGTGAGGCGGTCCCGCAGTCGGCCGAATCCCAAAGTCTTGGTCCGGCGTCAGTTGTCGTCACTTCTTCCCTGACGTCAGTGCGCCAGGGGTATATAAGAGGCATCCAACGCCATTTTCTTCAGTTTTTCTTGCCCCAGATGTCAGGTGCCCCCAACTAGGAAGGCAATACAAATAACTATGCAAAAATACCTTAGTAGATAAACAATAGTATTAGCTGTTAGCAAATACACCATATAGGCATACATCCAATAGATTGATGTACATGGATTTATAACTAACACCCTGGTATGTAGAGGGGATGGTGGGAGGGTAACCTGGACTGCAGCAGTATATACACTCGAACATCTACATTTATGGTAGGTACAAAACTGTACTATGTTCATCGTGTTATACTGCTGCAGTCATCACACTTGGGTTGAATCCCAAAGCTATGGATGGGTGGCTGGTACTAAACTGGGTTAGGTGAAGCTAGGATGCCCTGCAGAATTGCAGTGGCAAAACCAGCTCTGGTTTTTGAGTATAATGGAAGGTGGTAGTGCTTGGTAAAGGTGTGCACTGAACTCCAAGTAGCTGCCTCCAGAATGTCCTTGGTTGAAACCCCCCTGAGAAAGGCTGCTGAGGTTGCTGTAGCCCTGGTAGAATGGGACCTAATATTAACAGGCACTGCTTTCCCATGGTGCGAGTAGCAAAAGCGGATACAATGTGCTATCCATTTGGAGATGGTCTGTTTGGAAATAGCCTTTCCTTGTGAACCTGCAGCATAGGATACAAAGAGTTGGTCAGTTTTTCTGAAGGTCTTTGTCTTATCCAAATAGTAACGTAGCTGTCTGTGAATGTCCAAAGAGTGAAGGAGTCTTTCTCCTTTATTCTGGGGGTTTGAATAAAAGGTGGGTAAATGAATGGTCTGATTCAAAGCCACACTGGATACTACCTTTGGCATAAAGGTAGGGTTAGTTCGTAAAGATACTCTGTCCTGATGGAAAATTATGAAAGGTTCCAATGCCATAAGTACCTGTAGTTCTGAGACCCTGCATGCTGAGATGATAGCCAGCAACAGAGCTGTTTTCCATGACAAGTATTGTAGTTCTGCTGAGGAAGCTGGTTCGAAAGGAGGCAGTGTTAATTTTTCCAAAACGAAGTTGAGGTCCCAAGCTGGCGTTGGGGGTTTTCTGGGGGGTCTTATATTCTTAGCCCCTCTGAAAAACTGCCTTAGTAAAGGGTGTGAGAATATGGGAGGATCAGTATTATACTGAGCTGAAATGGCTGAAGCATGGATCTTAATAGATGAGAAAGAAAGGCCTTTGTGTAGCATCTCAGTTAAGTATTGCAGTATTTGAGGAATGTTTGGTATCCAAGGATTTTGTCCTTTAGCCTGGTTCCATGCACAGAATCTTTTCCATTTGTCTGAGTAAGTTTTTCTGGTGCTGGGCCTCCTGGCCTCCAAAATGACATTCAGGGCGTCCTTTGAGAGAAGTGTTGATTGATAATTCAAGGTATTCTCCATGCAGCTAAATTTAAAGTCCTGAGCTGACTGTGAAGGATCTGAGAGTTTTGCCGAGTCAACAGAAGTGGGAATTGAGGTAAGATCCATGGAGGGCTGTGAGTCAAGGTCCTTAGTAATGGGTACCAGTGCTGATGTGGCCAGTCCAGAGCAATGAGGATCATTTGAGGTCTCTCTGATCTGACTTTCAGTAATACCTTGGTCAAGAGAGGTAGTGGTGGGAAGGCATAGACTGTCAATGCTGTCCAACTGAATGATAGGGCGTCCACTTTCCAGGCTGGGGGATGATAAGTCCTTGTGCAAAATTTCTGTAGTTGGCAATTGTTGGGGGAGGATTGCCATGTCTGGGCATTCCCACCTTTGAGTTATCATTGAAAATACTTGTGGGTGTAGTCTCCACTCGTGTGGATCTGCCAAATTTCTGCTTAATTCGTCTGCCAATATGTTTTCCTTTCCTGGCAGGAATTGTGCTTGCAGTTGTACTTGGAAAGTCAATGCTGTGTTCCATAAGGTCATTGCCTGTCTGCATAAAGGGTAGGAGTGTGTTCCTCCCTGTTTGTTTATGTACCACATAACTGTGGTGTTGTCTGTCCTTATTAGTAGTTGTCCTGGATGCAAGAGGTCCTTGAAGGCTGTCAGTGCATTTTGCACAGCTAGCATCTCCTTTTGGTTGATGTGTAGATGCATTTGTTTGGCGGACCATTTGCCCTATATGCACTGTCCTGCCATGTGTGCTCCCCAGGCGTAGTCTGAAGAATCTGTTGTCATAGTTTGGTTTGCTGGAGGTAAGACAAAAGGAAGACCCTTGTTTATTTGATATGCTTGAGCCCACCATAGGAACTCTTTTTGAAGGCAGGGAATGAGAGGTATACTTGTTTCGAGGCTGTGCCTGTGTTGAGTCTATATGCAGCTTTGCTGTGGAATTAGTTGAATGCAGGATGCCATGAACCCCAATGCCTGCAGGATTTTCCTTGCAGTGAGCTGGGTAAAAGTTGCCATCTTTTTGAAGTATTGAGTCAGTTGTTTTTGTTTGTCTGGCGTGAGATAAGCCATCTGGGCCGTTGTATTTAAGCTGGCACCCAGGAATATTATGCCAGATGCTGTAATAGAATGGCCTTGCTGTCCGCTTGGATCAGGCAGTCATCCAGATATGGATAAATTTGTATTCCTCGTTGTCTGCAGTATGCAATTACTGATGCCAGGCATTTCGTAAATACTCTGGGTGCAGTAGATAAGCCAAAGGGCAATGCAAAGAATTGATAATGTGTTGTACCTGCCAAAAATCTGAGATATCTTCTGCAATCTTGTCTGATAGGGACATGCAGGTATGCCTCTTTGAGGTCCAACGTTACCAGCCAAGACTCCTTGCCCAGCATGGGAAGAAGCTGCTGTAGTGTGAGCATTTTGAATTTGGATACCTCCAAGTAAGTGTTTAGAATTGAGAGGTCTAAAATGGGTCTCCAGGCTTTGTCCTTTCTTGGTACTAGAAATAGTCTTGAGTAAAAACCTTGACCTTGCTCCTTTGTAGGTACCTTTTGAATTGCTTTCATATCCATGAGAGCTGAAATTTGCGTTTGTGCCTCTGCCCATTGGTTTGGAGGCAGATTTGGCATGCCTCTCATCCGTGGTAAAGTGTGAAAATGAAATCTGTAGCCTTGGGTAATAATATCCAGAACCCATTTGTCCTTTGTTATGATGTGCCAATTTTGTGGAAATAGAGACAGTTTTCCTCCCAAAGGTGCTGCCAGGGCAATTTTGCTTGGCAGGCGAAAAGGGAAGTCATTGTGTTTGTTTCCTGAAGGGTTGAGATCTTTCGTCTCCACCTCTTTGAGTTGTTGTATGCCATTATCTAGGCCTGAAAGAACCTTGTGGCTGGCCTCTGCCCCTTGGGCGTCTGTACCTACCCCTTTGGGGTCTGTCTGATGCAGGAAAGGACCAGTTTTTTGATGGCCAGTTTCTGCTGAAACGAGGAGGTTGTACCTGTAAAAAATCTTTAACTGTCTGCATAGATTTTGCCTTTTCTTTCATTTTCTTTAAAACTTCCTCTGATTTGACACCAAATAACACATCTTTCTGCAATGGAGCATCCAATAACTTTGCTTTGACATGTTCTGGTAAGGCTTGCTCTTTTAGCCAAGCATGTCTACGTATTACAGATCCTGTGACAGCTGCTCTACATGAGGCTTCCAATGAATCAAAACCACACTGTAAGGTATGGTTTCCCACCTGTTCTGCTGCATGCAGCAAATTCTGCATTTCTTTGAAATCAGGTTGATCTGTCTGAGGGATCATTTTCTGCTTTAACTGTGTAATCAAGTACTGCTGGTATTTTAGCATGTGGAATTGGCAGTTTAAGGCCCTCATGGCCAAAGTGGCAGACGTATACACTTTCTTCCCCCATCTTTCTAATGCTCTGGAATCTCTTTCAGAAGGTAGTGGATTCTTAGCAGTAGAGGCCTTAACCCCTTTGGGACCCTGGGAAATGGATTTGGGGTCTGCAACAGGGCTTTTATATAGAAACTTATGAGAATCAGGAACTCTGTAGTATCTGTCTGGTTTAGCTGGTGCAGGAGGTAAGGAATCTGGGTTTAGACTAGATTCGGTGTAAACATCATCCAAAATGTCTAAAACTGGAGGAATTGCAAGGGGTCTATGCTGTGGGAGAAGAAGAAACTCACAGAGTCTTTTCTTAGAGTCAGAGTAATCTTGGCCTTCCCAGTGGAAGTGTTCCCTCATGGTGTGCAAAGTTTCCCCAAAAGAGTAGTCTTCAGGGGGGGAGACAGAGGGAATGGACTCTTCAGCATCTGAGTCTTCATAAGGAGGGAAGGAGTAATCCTGGTCCTCAGAGTTAGCTGAGGAAATGGATGCTTGGTCAGAGGAAGGATAATCTTCCTCCAGTCTAGGCCTTTTGTCAGGAGGGGGTTGTGAACCCCTGATAAGGGTAATTAAATCCTCAGCCATCTTAAGCATCTGTTTTTAGGCATAGGGGCTTGTGGGGGGGATTGTGGATCCGGTTTCCTAACTTTTAAGGGGGCTTTAAGTTTAGCGTAAGACTTAATAGAGATAGTTGTTGGTTTGAAGACACCTTCAGAAACCGAAGGCCTGTCCAAAATCTCCGGATCACCGTCAGGGTTGGCGTCCGAGGGGTGAGCTGGAACCGGCTCCTGAGGCCCAGCTGATTCGGTCTGGGAGGCCATCTGAATTTCTAAATCTGCGGTAGTCAGGGGCTGCATAGGCGCCTCGCTGAAAACCGGAGAACCAACGGCAGGCCTTGCTGAGGCCTCGGTATCTGGTCTCGGCCTTGGTTGCCTGTCCTTATCCTTGCGTTTTTTAATCATTGCTGATGTCGGTTGCTCCGACAACATGCTATAATTAAATTTTCTGCCAAAATAATGTCGGGCGAAATCTGCCCGACGCTTGATTGTACGCTTGTTGAACCTAGCACAAAACTGACAACCAGAGACGTCGTGGTCTGGGCCTAGGCAAGGAATACAATAAGAATGAAAATCCTTATGAGGTATTTGCTTCCCACAAGAAATGCAATGAAATGCAATTATTAACTTTGTCTGACATTGGTCTGAGGCAAGAAAAGTTTCCCCAACGGGGTACTTAGCTTTAGAGAAGACTTCGGGCTGAAATTCGATTAGAAAATCTCAGGAGCTAGCCGATCAGCATTTGCGAACTGCTTCTGCTTCGGGCACCGCGCGGCAAGAAAGACTGAAGAAAATGGCGTCGGCTGCCTCTTTTATCCCCCTGTCGCACTGACGTCAGGGAAGAAGCGACGACAACCGACGCCGGACCAAGACTTTGGGATTCGGCCGACTGCGGGACCGCCTGACGGCAGGATAACCCAAGTGTGATGACTGCAGCAGTATAACACGATGAACATTAAGCTGAGACATCAGCAGTGATAAAACTTTAAGTGCTAGGAAAATGGTTGATAAAGTATATGTCAAATAGACTCTTCAGTCATAAGTCATGGACTCTGTTACATAAAAATTAAAGAACATGTTAGTTTTAAAGCATTTTAGCAAATATTGCAAAAGAATGAACTAATTTTAAAATGGCAAAAAGGCACTTGGGTGAGGTTCATCTGTTTGTGACTATTCCATGAGGCATGATGCACAACTATTAAAAATAAACCTGTACTGGATAACTCACGGAAAAAAAAAAAACATGCAAACTATTAGGCTGCATTCTCTCAAGCAAAAATTTCAGCATGAGCCATTGTGCAAGAAATTTAAAAAGACGGAGAGAATGAGTATTTTAGACTTGCAACTCTTCACTTAGAAAGCAATATCATCTGTAGAAGTTCTTTCCTAAACATGCAGATGGAAAAGTCTTGGGATGCAGAGAAAATTATAATATAGTTATTGCTGCTCATATGAACTTAGAATGCAAAAAGAGCCTTGCTTATAAAATAAGTAAACTTCTTTATTTTTTTCTTTCAGCTGTTCCCGTTAGGGGTCGCCACAGCAGATCATCCTGTTTCCAGTTCTTCCTATCCTCTGCATCTTGCTCTGTCACACCAACCACCTGCATTTCCCTCTCTTACCACATCCATAAACCTTATCTTAGGCCTTCCTCTTTTTCTCATACCTAGCAGCTCCATCCTTAGCATCCTTTTCCCAATATACCCAGCATCTTTCCTCAGCACATGTCCAAACCAACGCAATCTAGCCTCTCTGGCTTTGTCTCCAAACTGTCCAACCTGAGCTGACCCTCTAAATATACTCATTCCTGTCCATCCTCATTACACCCAGTGCAAATCTTAACATCTTTAACTCTGCCACATCCAGCTCTGACTCCTGCCTTTTTGTCAATGCTACCGTCTCCAACCCATATAACATAACTGGTCTTACTACCCTGCTGTAGACCTTCCCTTTCACTCTGACTGGTACCCATCTGTCACAAATCACCCCTGACACTTTTCTCCACCCACTCCACCCTACCTGTATTCTCTTCTTCGCCTCCCTTCCACACTCACCATTACTCTGAACTGCTGATCCTAAGTATTTAAACTCATCCACCTTCGCCAGCTCTAATCTCTACATCCTCTCCATTCCTCTATTCTCCCTCTCATTCACACACATATATTCTGCCTTAGTCCTGACCTTCATTCATCTCCTCTCTAGAGCATATCTCCACCTCTCCAGGGTCTCCTCAACCTGGTCCCTACTCGCACTACAGATCACAATATCATCTGAAAAAATCACCCTGTCTGATCTCGTCTGTCAACCTGTCCATCACCACTGCAAATAAGAAAGGGCTCAGAGCTGATCGTTGATGTAATCCCACCTCCACCTTAAATGCATCAGTCATTCCCACTGCAGACCTCACCACTGTCACACTACCCTTATACATATCCTGTACCACTCTTACATACTTCTCTGCCACTCCAGACTTCCACATACAATGCCACAACTCTTCTCTGGGCACCCTGTCATATGCTTTCTCTAAGTCCACAAAGACACAATCCATCTCCTTCTGACCTTGTCTGTACTTCTCCATCAACAGTCTTAGAGCAAATGTTGCATCTGTAGTGCTCTTTCCCAGCATGAAACCATACTGCTGATCACTAATCATCACCTCCCTTCTTAACCTAGCCTCTACTACTCTTTCCCATAACTACAAGCTGTGAGTGGTCAGTTTTATCCCTATGTAGTTACTACAGCTCTGCACATCACCCTTATTCTTAAAAATCTGTACCAAAACACTTTCTCCACTCCTCAGGCATCCTCACACATTCCAATATTTCATTAAACAATCTGGTTAAAAACTACACTGCTATTTCTCCTAAGCACCTCCATGCTTCCACTGGTATGTCATCTGGACCAACAGCCTTTCTATTCTTCATCCTCTTCATAGCTGTCCTTACTTCCTCCTTGCTAATCCATTGCACTTCCTGATTCACTATCCCCACATCAGCCAACCTTCTCTCCCTCTCTCTCTCTCTCTCTCTCTCATTCTCTTCATTCATGAGCCCCTCAAAGTACTCTTTCCATATGCTCAACACACTTTCCTTGCTTGTGAATACATTTCCCTCACTATCCTTTATCACCCTTACCTGCTGCACATCCCTAACAGCTCAGTCCCTCTGTCTATTCAATCAGTACAGGTCCTTTTCTCCCTCCTTAGTGTCTAACCTTTCATACAACTATCCACATGCCTTATCCTTAGCCTTTGCCACCTCTCTCTTTGCCATGCGCCTCATCTCCTTATACTCCTGTCTACTTTCTTCATCTCTTTGACAATCCCAATTCTTTGTCAACCTCTTCCAATGTATACTTTCCTGTACTTCCTCATTTCACCACCAGGTCTCCTTGTCTGTCTTCCTCTGTCCAGATGTCACACCAAGCATCTTTCTAGCTGTCTCCCTTAGCAGCTCTGCTGTAGTTATCCAGCTATTCGGTAACACTTCACAGCCACCCAGCGCCTGTCACAACTCTTCTCTGAACTTCACCTCACAATCACCCTTTTTCAATTTCCACCATTTGATCGTTGCACTGCTCTCGCACTCCTACTCCTCTTCTTGATTACCAACTTCACCCTAAAGACCACCATTCTATGCTGCCTAACTACACTTTCCTCTGTCACCACTTTGCAGTCTCCAATCCCCTTTAGACTGGCCCTCCAGCATAGGATATAATCCACTTGTGTGCATCTTCCTCCACTCTTGTACATTACCCTGTGCTCCTCCCTCTTCTTAAAATACATATTCACCACAGCCATGTCCATTCTTTTCACAAATCCACTACCATCTGACCTTCTCCATCCCTTTCCTTAACACCATGCCTACCCATCACCTCCTCATCCCCTCTGTTCCCCTCACCAACATGCCATTGAAATCCGCTTCAATCACCAGTCTTCTCACCCTTGGGTACACTCACCACCACTTCATCCAACTCACTCCAAAATGTTTCTTTCTCATCCATCGCACACCTGACTTGGGTAGCATATGCACTAACATTCATCATTACACCATTAATTTCCAGCTTCATAAACATCACTCTATCCGACACTCTTCACCTCCAAAACACTCTTGGCATACTGTTCCTTCAGGATAACTGCTACCCTACTTCTCCTCCCATCCACACCATGATAGAACAATTTGAACCCACCTCCGCTACACCTGGCCTTACTCCCCTTCCATCTGGTCTCTTGCACGCACAATATATCAACCTTCCTTCTCCCCATATCAGCTAGCTCTCTCCCTATACCAGTTATACTGCCAACATTCAAAGTTCCTACCCTCACTACCACACTTCTAACCTTCCTCCTCTCTTCCTGCTTTTGGGCATGCCTTCCTCCTCTTCTTCTCCTTCAGCCAACAGTAGCCCAATTTCTGCCAGAACCCTGTTGGCTAACAGTACTGGTGGCAGTCATTGTTAACCAGGGCCTCGACTGATCTGGTACAGAAATCTGTATTGTTGTCTGCATATATCTTTTGGGAAAAGTTTTATACTGGATGCCCTTCCTGATGCAACCCTTACCATTTATCTGGGCTTGGGACCGGCATGAAGAAATACATTGGTTTGTGCATACCCAGTGGCTGGGTTGCTTATGAAATAGTAAACAATACTACAAAAGAAGGATAAACCTTTACTACTGCATACCCCAAGTTCCCTATGGCTTTTTAACAAACCTTCCAGTATGATAAATTTTATAGGTTCATACTAGGCTAACTGCCCTTGTGGGCCATTTTAATGCCTAGCCAATTACTCCCAGATGAGAATCACACCCTGTACCTTGTGTCTCTAAGGTAAACACCTTAACCATTATGCCAACTTGAAGTACTACATTTCATAAGAGGGGCATGGGACTCCACTCCAACTTCTAATTCTGTTTAGGGGAATGAAATGGGAACTGTGGTATGCAAGAACATAAACTAAGCACAAAATAAAATAATTTATCAGTTTATCACATTCAGAGAGTCAAATACAAGTAAAACTGCTTGCAAGCAGTTTTCTTAAAGTGGGAGTGCACTTTCCAGGTGGAAGGAATATATTTGTAAATAATTAGCAAACAATGTTTCAGATGCCATGTTTAGAAATTGCATGATGTTCCACTGAAATGCCTTTAAAGAAATCTGGCTGGCGTAGACTTCACTAAAATGGAAATTTGTGCCCTCTTGTTATATTAGCTATAGGGTTCTAGGGAGAGGTCTGCTATAGAGGAGCGGATTCTTCTAGTATGGAAAAATGGGTTTCAAGTGTGTGTGTGTGTGTGTGTGTGTGTGTGTGTATATATATATATATATATATATATATATATATATATATATATGTATATATATATATATATATATATATATATATATCTACATACATTTTTTTAACCCAAAAGCCATTGTAACAGTATTTTGCATTCTACTCATAATACCTTGATCCATCCCCAATACCTCAGATTGAGTTTGTTGCCATAACGGCCCTATAAGTAAACACAGACAGGAATAGTGGGGAGGAAAAGAAAGGGCTGAAACCCAGAACTGTAAGCTCCAAAGATAGTCCGACAGGTTTCACCAGAAGATTTAAGGAAGGGGGCTGGACGAGGGGGGGGAGTTGAGGAAGAATGAAATGGACAACACAGATGACTAGTTATGGTGAGTAGATAACTTTTAAATCTGATGTTGCCCTTTTCATTCTTCCTCAACACATGGGACAGAGTTCCCAGCTACGATGACCTCGGGTGGCCCTCACGGAAGGATATTCCTGAGTACCACCGAGCCAAAAGCAACTTTATTTCTAGATATAAGATTCAGTTTGTAATGAGTAACAAAGGTATGAGCAGTGGACCATGTGTCTACTGTGCAAATATCATCAATGGATGTTCTTGACCAAAAAGCAGATGAAGCAGCCATGGATCTGGTTGAGTGAGCCTTAGGAGGTTTCGGTAAGGAATGTCTTGTTGGGACTAGACCAAGAAATACAATCAGTGCTCAATTTGGCTAAAGTGATTTCAGATGCTGGGAAACCCACTCTTTTTTGGTGAAAATATAACAAATAGATGATCTGATTTTCTGATTTGTTTTGTCCTGTGAAGATAAAACTTAACTGTCTGTGTACATCAAGGAGTTAGCATGTATTCCCCTTTATTTGAAAAATTTGGAAAGACTGGTAAATGAATGGATTGGTTAATGTTAGTTTCAGAACTACTTTAGGTAAAAATGAAAGGTTTGTCCATAAGGTAACCCCGTCTTTGAGGAAAATAATGTAAGAAGTCTTTGAAGAAAGAACCTGGAGTTCAGATATCCTCTTTGCAGAAGTAATAGCTACTACTGCATTCCATGACAGGGATTTTAGATACATTTTTGCTGAAGGTTCAAAAGTTAGACCTTGTAGCACAATGGTCAGATTGCTGGGGGAGGGGATGAAGGATCCTTTATTGGTGATCTGATGTCTTTTAAAAATGCTTTGAATAATATGGAAGAAGCCAAGGAATAATTTTTGTCTCTTGTATGAAAATTGTATGAAAACTGGAGGTGGATGCTAATTGCAACTTAATTGTAGAAAAAAATAGCCCCTTCTTTAAAAAGAATTGCCAGAGATTCAAGTACTGCAGAAATTGGAGCAGAAAAGGGATCAACCTAATTTTTGAACTCACAAAGGGTGAATCTTTTCTACTTGCTCTTATAAACTTTCTTAGTAGAGTCTTTTTGTCAAGATGGAGATAGAAATGCAATATAATGTATAAACAATGCTACAATCTTGCAGTAATTCACAAGGTCCCATAGCAAAATAAAAACATGCAAATAGATAACCTTTTTTGCTAATCTCTTGCTGTAATTTAACAAAAATCTGTAAAATAAAACTATGATAAATGTGCCAGAGCTTTTTAAAATTCAAAGACATAAATACAGTCAAAAACTCTACCCCAAAATCACAAAGAAGTGGATGAGCTTAATCTCCCCTCTGTTCCAAAGTTCCCTAAATTGTTCTTCAGACTTCGATTGGCTTCACCACCTTGATAGTAGGCAATAGTGCCCCTGGTGATATATTTCAGTACAATGTGTGACTTCCAAAAGGAAAAACACGTTTTTCAAAATTCAATGCATCAGGAAATCAAAGTGGAATGCTTTCCAGCTGTTCAAGGATCCTTACTCTAGCACCTAGTTAGAAGGGTCAAGGAGAGAGGACTAAAGCTAGGTCCCATTGGATAGACAGTTTTCAACCAAATAATGGGAACATCCTTGGTCAAAAATGGAGGACTGAAAAACTGCAGTTGCTCAAGTCCTAAATACCTGTAACAGTAGATGTTTTTCACCCATATTTTCTACTATTGCATAAAATGACCTAACCAGAGCTAGGTAGGCAGTATGCACAGTTTTCCCTTCATCCACTGCCTTAATGACATTTTCAAAGAACTCCACCAAATTCACCAAACAAAACCTTCCTTTAACAAAGTCAAACTGGGATGGACATTGTGGGACATTTGTGTGTCTCACAATGGGCTCTACTTTGACAAAAAACATCAGCAATACCCCCAAGTCTCGTATATCCTTGTTGATAACTTCCATGACAATTCTTTTCATGTCTTTGCAGATAACACTAGTCCTACTAATGGGTCTGTAGTTTCCAAGATCCGATGAAGGCCCTCCGTTATGAAGGGGGATGACTGTCACAGTCCTCCATTATCGTGGCACAAAGCCTGTTTTAAGATTACAGTTAAACAATGACTCCAGGGGTCCTGACAAGTTGTATTTCAGACTATTCAGGAGGCATCCTGGGATGTTATCTGGGCCTACTGAAGCCGGGTTCTTGGCTTTAGTGAGTGCAACCACTACATGTTCTTTAGTTATAGTTGGATGGGGTTATGCTTCAGGGTATTACTGGCGATTGGTGGGATGTGAGAGGTGGGGAAAGGTTGACCTGAATTTGTCTGGTAAAAGGTTCGCTGCAACTCCAAGGCTTGGTGAATTTGACACCATTAACCACCAGTTCAGAACATTGCAGTGTGCTTCCATTAAGGATTCTGACACAGTTGTAGAAGGCCTTATAATTAACTTTCTCCTTGGAGAATATCTTAACCTCAAAGTTTGCCTTGCTTAACCTAATTAGCCCTCTTCTCCAAGTTGCCTATTTACTTCAATGAGAGTTTTTATCCTTACAGGAATTACCCTTACTGATTTTTGCTATATTTTTTTCTTTTTGTTGTATATTCAGGTTAATTTGGGATGCAACCAGAGCAGTTTGTTTCTGGGGCTAGTTCTGGACTTGCTTCAGGTAGGTACAGCAGCCTCTTTTCAACCACTGACATGGCTGTACAGAGTTTCTATTCAACATAGGCTGGTGTTGTCCTTGGGGTTTGGAGGAGCATCGAATTTTGACAAACCATCACTTAACAGGTAGTTTGCCTTATGATAGTTCCTAACTGTTACTGATTTTAATGGGATTATGGAGTTGGTTTTGATTCTGAAGGAGAAAGCTTTATGGTCGGACCTTACCAGGGAGGACAAGACATTGGGGAGGAAGGGAGTTCAGCTTTCTCTCATATTTGTGAGCATGGAGTCCAGTACACTGGAGCCTCTAGTGGACACATTCACTATTTGGTCAACAGTGTTTGTATTTACAAAGTTCAGGAATCTCTGTGCCTGTATACTTCTCCCATGAGTAGGGTGTTAGGTCGGGTGACCTATAGCTGACTAGGATACAGTACAGGATTTTGTCTGTGGTGATCTGCATGTAGAGAAATTCCAGTACATCATCTGTTTGACCACCTTAGAGCTATGCTTCTTATTGGTGTGTATATTGCAACATCCCCATATTTACAGAAGCACAGAACTCCCCCCCCCCCCCCAGAAAACTAAACAATGAGCCCTCCTACCACAATATGAATAAACCAAGATCTCTTGATGCCTTGTCTGTGTAACTACAGGTCTAAAAGTGTGGAAGGCACTGAAACCTTGCATAGCTCTCTGCCGCTTTAAACCATATCCCGGTAACTACATATACGTCTATATTTGCCAGTATAAGGAGGGTTTGGTAGGAATATTTTTTTTTTATTTAGGGTCCTGACATTGAGCAGTAACACCTTGAGGTTCTGTTGAGTTGAGTTGGTTTTTCTTATGTCAGTAGGTTTGTCAATTTGGCACTGCTTAAAAAAGCACTATGGGGTGGACAAGGCCTTAGCCAACATTTGAAAGCATAGAGGGAAAAGGTGTAGACCATGCTGGGCAAAGCAACATGGTCTGCTAACCATGTCCTCCCACAATGACAAATTTTGGATCCCCTTAGAAAGGCACCAGAAAGATAGCCAGTTGTTGAACTCAACCATTTTTTGCTCGTACTGGGGTATCATTCTCAGTGATGTTAATATGCCGCTCAGTGCTTGGTACATATCAGTCTAAGAAACTGTCTCAGAGCTCCATAATGTCTCTCAGGTCATTATACTTACATGGACTATAATGGGATCATACTGGTACCTGTGGCATAATGACTTGACAGATTCTGGCTCTAGATAAGCAGCTCACAGTAATCTTCTCCTCGTTCAGCCTGGTTAGAGGGGCAGCAGTATACAATGCAGTCCCCTATGATGACAGTCTTGAGAATTGTGTGGTCATATTAAGAAACCAACTGGAAAGTCCAACAAAGAAGCAGTGTGTAGCTGACGAGCTATTCAGAAGTCCCAGTTAAACGAAAAGACCGCACAGGCACTAATGCTGAAAATCTCTTTCTTTATTTCTCACACAATAAAAAAAAAAGGGGAAGGGCACGGAGGAATTATTAGACAATTTCATGATTTATCTCAATAGTAGGAACGACTATTTAAGATTTACAGTAAATAAGAATAAAAAAAGTCTTTCCTATTTGGACACTAAAGTTACAATAGATAATAAGAAATTCAAATCAAATTTGTACAGAAAGGAGACGTTTAGTAATGATTATTTGGAGTTCAACAGTTGTCACCCCCAGCACCAGAAGAAAAGCATTATAAAAGGACAATGTATCAGAGCCGCCAGAATGACTTCAGTTTATGAGGAAGTATTAGTTGAGTTAAATTATATAGCAAATATGTTTATTAATAGGGGGTACCCTATGTCCATGGTGGCCGATACTATAGAATATGTTAAAAGTGAATGGGGAAAAAAATACAAACCCATATTGGGAAGTAAGGACGGTGTAGTGAACTCCAGGAATACTAATTATGAATATAGTAGGGCCTGCGTGTTACAATATGCCCCATTGGTGAACAAATTTAGAGATATAATAGTGAAAAATTGGAATATTTTGGGAACGGATGAGTACATATATAAAATAGTAGGTCCCAAACCATTATTTGTGTACAGAAATGGAACAAATATGAAGATGAGATTAAATCAAATGAAGAATATGGTCGAAAGAACTGAGAGAGGTACAACAAAATGTGGTAGTTGTAAACAATGTCAATACATATTAAAGGTTGGTGAACTGACATTAGACAACAACCATAAAACAAAAATAAAGCTATGCAAAGGGAACTGTAGAACTAAAAATGTGATATACTTAGCCAAGTGTTCAACATGTCCTTGTTACTATGTGGGGATGACTTCAAGATGTTTGAAAAACAGAATTTACGAGCATTATTACAGAATGAAGAAACAAGATATGAATAATGCACTATGGAGGCATTGTGAGGCCAACAATGAATGTAGGAGATTTGAGTTTGGTATTCTCGAACAGGTTCAAGTGAATCCCAGGGGTGGTAATATTAAGATGAAATTATTGGAAAAAGAGACACGCTGGCAGATCAAATTAAATGCATCAGAGTACCCTGGTTTAAATGAATACATCTCTATCAAACCCATGTTAGTAGGTTAAGTGGGTGTTAGGTGCATTTTTTTAAATTTTAAACATTTTTAATAGTTATGAGCACATAAATATTTATTAGGACATATAGTAACTAATACAGTCATCTGATAGTAATTCACACTTACAGTATGTAGGAATTACCAGATGTACATAAATTGTTGTTTTTAAAAAAATATATATTTTTAAAGTGTGTTTGTTAGTCAGGAGTTTTTAAAGTAGTTAGCACATTATAGAGTTAGTAGTAGGGAATCCAGCACAGTGCACTTTAAATGTTAATTAATAAATCAAGTACTGAGTGTTTTTAATTAATGTAATTAATGAATTAAACATTGTATAAAAAGGGTGTTAGCAATGGTTAGAGTGGTTCTGATGAAATCTACGTCAGTAGATGAAAGCGCTCAACCTAACCAGAAGCATTTTTTTATTGTGTGAGAAATAAAGAAAGAGATTTTCAGCATTAGTGCCTGTGCGGTCTTTTCGTTTAACTGGAATTGTGTGGTCATGCAAGGAGACAGATACGGTCAAACCCATCTCAAAGAGACCTGATAAATTTTTAGCCCCCCCCCAAAGATAGACCCCACTGGAGCAAAGGAGTCCCAGTAGAGGCTATGATGGTGGCAGCAGCCACTAAGAAAGAGTTAGCAGAACAGAACTCTTCTGTCCATCTGCCAAACAGGGAGTCTAGGGTGCTGGATAGATTTGAAAAGCAAGTCTCTGCCTTGGTGACCTTCACCCTGAGGTCTCTTAATTACCTGGCACTCTTCAAAAGACTTCAGAGAGATTTGACCAAGGAACATTCACATTCTCTGAGTCCATGTCTGCAGAGGATTTCAAAAGAAGTATGGTACCATCAAAGGAAGCATTTAAACAAGATGCCTTGAAACGGTCCAAGAAATTGCAAAGGCTCATTCAAGCACGGCAATGAGTAGTAATGCCAGTGCTTGCAGTGCACTCTGTACCATCTGCTGCACTTGAAAGAAGGCACAAGGAAACATAGGATATCAACTACATAGTGGACTGCTGAGTCTCCATAGCTTTGCAAGGGTCTGAATCCTTCCCTGAACAAGTTACATCTTTCCTATAATGTTGAATGCCAATGCCAAAGTCAGAAGGTTTGCAGAGAAAGACCTTGTATCTGAAAGTCTGAGGGGAGCTCCTGTGCCAACCACTGACCTGGCTGGATCTGATGTTGAGACCAAAGCTGAGCTATCTAGGGCTGAAGTGTTGAGAGGCACAGACCATCCAAAAATATTCAGGTCGAATCTGAACCTTAGTCCTTAATCCCAAATGCCCAGGAGGCACTCACATCCAAAGAAGCTGGAGTCAAATGCATTAAGAAATGAGAAGGTGCCGAAAGAGGCCAAGTTGTTGGTTCTGATTCATAGGTAAAGGTGGTATTTGCCAGAGCCAAGGACACCAAAATTAGGCCTCGTGGAGGAAAATAAATAGTTGGAGCCATAGGGATGGGAGCCTCTATCTATTAAGAAGAGGGGGAAGGAATAATTCCTACCTGCATTTGAGCCTTTAAAAATGATCTTGTGAGTTGGTCAATGTCTATGTCCGTAACACTCTTGTTAGAACTAGCAAATCATGAAGAAGCTTCTGAAGTAGTCTTACTGGGCTTGGGACATGAAAGAGGAACCTCCTGGATCTGAAATGGCAAGGATCAGGTCTGAAGTGGGGAAGCCTCAAGAAAAATACTAGCTCAGGGTAATACCAGCAAAGGGACAGTGTACTCTATAAGAGGCTGGAGCTGCAGAGAGAAAGAGGCTCAGTATGTTAGATTCAATAATGTGGATCAGATCTGTATCCAATGCTGATAGGGTGGGAGACTGGAACCAAGGTGGTGCTAGTTCCATAACCTTTAACCCAGTGGGAGTAAAAGAATGCTTTGGGATCATTAGATTCAACTGGCACTGCATGGGAGAAGCAGAATGCTTTTTTTCTATCTTTAACATTTTCCTTTTCCTCTACGTTTTTGGTTTTTGCTCTCTTTCTCATTTCTACTTTACGTTACTTCAGAAGGTGAAGGGGAAAAAGAGCTAGAAACAGAGACCACTGAAAAGCAGCCGACACACTTAAGCACCAATTTGACCCAGCGGTCTGTTAGTGCCCTGGACACAAAAGCTGAACAGGCCTGGCAATTTACAGAGAGGTGTTCAGGCTCAAGGCAAAAAATACAATTTTCATGAAAGTCCTTGAGGGAGGGGGGAATTTCTGCCTACACCCCACAGACTTACAAAGTCCCAAGGGCTTTGGATCCATAACACCAGGAATACAAAAACAAACACCTTACAAACTCTCAACAGGTACTTATAATAAAAAAATAAGCACCAACAATTAGGACCATACAAAACTCTTCTTTTTTTTTTTTTGTTAAGGAAGGATGGAGAGTGGGAAAAAGAAAAGTTAAGATAAGAAAAATATCAAAGGGGTGCAAAGATGCTGACAAAAGTACTCAGGAGAGGACAAGTTATAAAAAGGACTTCACAAAAAAAAAAGAGAGAGATTTGCACTTATCTGAAGTGAATAGCAGAGCCACATACAATGTGGCCATTCTCAGCAAGTGGCAAACAAGATCTGAGGAGCTTTATGGAAGGAGGGAATTACGGGATAGGAGGCAAAGCCTTGGAGCATGAAGACTGACGTCTGTCAGAACCATTCGGCTCTGAACACCCAAAGGCTGAGGTAGACAGAAAAGACAACACTGGTTCATGAACACATTAAAAGAGTACAGAAAAAAACAACTCGAGTGCTAAGACATACGTCTAGCACTGTGAAATTTAATGACAGCAAGATCATGCTGCCCCTCATCAGCCACTGGTTCGAGAACAGCTGCAGCACTGTATTCAAAGTCACAATTCTGTGAAAGGTAGAGAAGAATGTGATTAGAAAAGTGTGGAGAACAGGGGTATTACATATGTAAGGGGTGGGTATAAAATATCTGTTCAAGGCAGAGAACGCAATAGATACCCAGTATATATCTGTATTTTCCTAATACTACGGCTGACAGATAGATCATATATACGTCTCATTATAAGTGACTTTCTTCTGTCTATAGAAAATGCTAACACCTCAATACAGACAGACATTACATGAAGACAAAGATTTTTGCATATCTCTATAAATAAATCAATAACTACATGTAGTCTGCAGATAGATGAGTGTCGTGATATATTTTCCTGATAACTTTGCTAGAAAAGCTTAAATTGTTTCACAGATAAAGTCTTCTGCTAACAAAGACCACCAGTAGGCCTATACAGCCAATAAAGTGCTCAGTTCTGAGCCATTCAGTTTACATCAAGCATGCAAATAGCATTTGTTCTAACTGATAAAGGTACATCAAATCATAGGATGCAACCTAACAAAAACATTTATTTCTCAAAAAATATGTTCTGTTATTCTGAGTGTTAGCAATAAACATAATTTGAAAACTGCTGTTTTGGCATTTACTGGAATCACCTTTGATGGTTAAGTATACTAAAGAATGTCATTTCACCACGACTAGCAAGAGTTTAAGATAAATCTGTTTTACACAACATTTTAACAAATATTTACAACCTTGCCAGTACAATAAAACCATATTACCCAATTACAGGTTGCCACAGAGAAATACACATTTTACTTCTCATTTCATGGGCATACTCAAGACAGAAAAATTAAAAATTATGTACTTACCACAACTATCTGTATTGTCCATTTTCATTCTTCCTCACTGATGGGCCCATCTATGTCCTAGGTGTCTACCCCCGAGGGAGGGAGCCAATTGTCTAGATAGGGAAGAACCTGGAATCTTTTTAGCCTCAGATGAGCCTCTACCACAGCCAAATATTTGATAAACACCCAGGGGGCTATGGTGGGTCCAAAGGACACTGCTCTGAATTGGTAATGATTGGCTCGCAGGTGTCTTCTGCAGCGTCTGTCTATTTTGATGTGATAGTATGCATCCTGAAGATCCACTGAGCACATCCGATCATCCCTGCACAAAAAAGCCAGAATGGACTGGACCATAACCTTTCAGAACTTTGACTTCTTGAAGAACTGATTCAGATTGCTGAGGTCTACAGTAGATCTCAGGTCCCCTGTTTTCTTTGCACTAAAAAGAAGAGAGAATAAGTTCTGAATCCTCTTTGTTTGGTCGGGGCCTCTTAGATGACTCTTTCTCTTAGAAGTTTTTTGACTTCTTGAATAGCGTACTACCTCTGACTGAGTGGTATGTTAGGGAGTTTCCTCCTGGGACCTACAGGATGAAGGGAAAAGGGAATGTAATAGCCTCTGGATATAATATTTAGCACCCAGGAATTGTTCATTATGTTTGTCCAGGTGTCTAGGTGCAAGGATAGACATCTCCTGACTGCGTCCAGAGTAGAACAGTTGGGCAGCGCTGTTAAGGTCTGTCAGGAAAGGGCTCCTTGAAACCCTGATTTTGCGGACCCCCTCTGCCTCTAGGACAGTGTCTGCCATTAAAACCTCTTCCTCTGCCTCTGGAGGGGTTTGTCCCTATGTGGGTCCTGGAAAGAACCTTGAGACTTTTTGAACCAAGTTTTCTTCCCTCCTCGCTAATTCCTTAACAAGGTCCTCTGAGGGATAAAAAAACTTGATCCCCATGGCAGACAAGGTCTTTCCTTCCTGTTCACTGTGGGTTAGTGTGTCTTTCATTGATGGTCCAAACAAAGAGGAACCATCAAAAGGGGCATTACTAAAAGATGCATTGAAGGGCTCCGCAAAGTCACAAAACTGCATTCAGGCCTGTCACTGTGCCAGCTGCCTGCGAGGTACCTTCTGCCATGTGCAAAATCAACCTCATCCAGGAATTTGCAAGGGAGGAGACTGTGGCCAGTTGGGGAGAAACTTTCTCCAAATCCTCCTCCAACATTGTCTCTGCAAGAGAGTTGGTTAGCTCCTAGACCAAATCTCTCTAAAAACGGGTGAAATGTGCCAAATAGTTTTAAGACCTCAGCAAAAGTTGCAGAGGTGTTGACGTGCTTTCCATGTCTGTCCATTGCCTGAGACTCCTTGTTCAGTGGATGGACAGAGGAGTTTTGTTCGGCTAGCTCCTACTTTCTGGCTGCTGCAACAACAATGCATCTACTGGGATACATTTGCTCCAATGGAGACCATCAGAAGGTGGGCTGAGAATTTTATTGGGTCACTTGGGGATAGGCTCGACCATGTCCGGTTCCTTCCAGCCCCAGCGGGAGACTAAATCTCTCAGGGCATCTGCCAGGGGAAAACATCCAGGACATAGATGGGGCCCATCAGTGAGGAAGAATGAAAAAGGACAACATCAGATCACTTGATTCATTCATGGAAAAAAAAAAATCAGGATCTTCATCAGCTAAGAGATAATATACCACCTTGCTAGAATTTAGATTGGTAGTTCTTTGATTAACCTGCTTAAACATTTTTATCATAATTAAAGACATATGCAGAAAGATGCAGCAAGGGACTCAGTAAAAGTATTTTTTTACTTCAAACTGCCTAGATCTCCTATGGCTACATAACATATAGTATTTTCTTTTTCTACTATAACTGATAATATGACTGAAAGTAATGGACCGTTTTTGTAATGTACTGGCCTTCAGCTGCATGATAACTGAAATGGAAAATTTGTCAGTTAGTTGCATTTTCCACAGAAAGTTTCTAAGAGAAGACAAAACTTGGTATAGTATAATCTAAGGCACTTCATCTAGTTCACAGTGCAGTGTAATTATATTGACAGTTGATCGCAGACTTGTCCATTATAGTAATATTTAACATAGTATGGATAGCATTTGTTGATTCGTGAACTCTGATGTCACCAGTGTTACAAAAGGCTAACATAATCACTTCTTATACTGTCTTTTCTAGGCATATGGGATTCATCTAGCTGAACAATGTCTACATGCTTTCAAACACTGTTTTCATTCTACAATCCTCTTGAGGAAAACAGTACTTTTTAGAATGCAACACTGCTAGACAGAATGCGGACCTCTTTAAAAAAAAAATAAGAAACCTGCACTATTTTTATTATAGTTTCCTTTAATTCTGAAAAAATTACGTTAACAAAATAAAATGATCAAAATACAACATGATCTAATACAGAAACTGACAGTGAATATATTACAAAAGTTTGCTTGTCTAATAGGTCTTACGATAAAGCAAAAAGGGACATTACTCCTCAAAGTAAGACATTTCAGTGTTATGGTCTCTACAACAGATACCATCCTTATAATATCTGTATAGGATTCTGTCATGAAAGATAGAAAACTCAAGAGAATCGCAAATGGTAGAACAAAAAGAGGAAATAACAACACTGAACACTTCTCTCCCACTAAAAAGCCCTATTATCAGTAAATCCCAGCTACAAAACCAAGATCAGGTGTCATCTTGGTAGTTTTCTGTTAGGAAAAGAGTTCTTAGCTTATCCCATGCACCATCTTCTCATGTGTGCTAATCATAACTGTAATACTAACCCTATCCTTGCCCCAACCCTAAAAATTACATTATTAAAAACCCTTTCCCCAACAGTACCACTACATGAGACAAAAGGGTGCAGAACACACAGTATAAAACATGCACAAAACTGTTATCAATCCCCTTACCTAACCCGTACTCTAACCCTAACTAGCAGACACTTGCATATTAACAACTGCCATAAGACAGTCTTGCCTATCTTCCCAATCATCACCATTTTTTTCCAAATTTTAGTTTTCCTGCACATTCCTACTTATCTACATTATACAAAACTAAATTCAACCAAATGTGATTCACACAAATGACCAATTACTCATGTGTGCAGTCTCTCTTTTTTATATCCAAAAAAAACATTTCCACCAACTGTGTATTCTACCTTTTGACTTACAACCCCATATAGATGAAGGGTTAAGACCCCCATAACCTAATCTTTAGAGAGACTCATGGAGGGAGATGATGCTGTCAAATGGAAGGGGGGCTCAGTTTCAGTCTGTATGCTACTTCTTGGCTTCAAATTCAAAATCATTTCAGTGTTAATTTCCTGTTATACAGAAATCAGAATGAAGTAAGAAATCATAATACAATGTTACATATAAAATATCACAATTTATGATTGATTATTCCAAGCAGATGGGCTCAGAGTGTAAACTTAAACATATACTAAAAACAAAAAAAGGAGACTTGAACAAAATAAAAATAATACTAATTAACAAAACACAAAAATCAGGTTATATGCAATCAAGTGTTAACAGAGGTATGACAGCTGTTCTCTAGTAAACCAGGGCCATGCATCATTCCAACAATTCACTGCCAAAATGGAAAGTAGTCAGTGTTCCCAATCAGTCCAAACCCAGAAAACACTCGCTACACAAGTCTGGAGCCAAAGAGTTCACAAATACCCTCCAGGTAAGAAGGCACAAGAATAATTAGGTACTACATTAACGTAGGCTGACTCCACGGGAATTCTATAGTTATCCCTGATGTTACCAAGCAGTAGAATGAGGTGAAACACAGTTGCACACATGCACACACATACAATTATACTCAGTGGCAATTCTACAGTATTCCATGATGTTACCCTAAGACCACACATAGTTCCATCATCACAATGCCAGAATGAAAATAGGTAGCTTTTATGTCCCCTTGCCATCCAAAGTCCCAAAAGCAGCCACTACGAAAGTTCACAGCTGAAATATTACAAAAGTACTTCCGGCACAGCAGCTAAAAGACAGTTAAGCAGTGTAATCCACAAATTACCTTTCCAGCAAATCCACAGTCTTCCCTCATATTATCATTTCATAAAAATAAGGTCACACACAATTCTTACAGCAGGTAAAATTAAGAGAAAGCCGCTCCCCCAACAAAAGACCTCACACGGTTGAAGCACCAGAACCTTTGTAGATACAATTCTGCAGAGCAATTATAAAGCAGATACAAATTAAAAAACACTGAGGATGCCAACATTTAGGTAGAAAAAATATCAGAGCACCAATGTGAACCACAAAACAACTAAGCATCAAAATTAAGAGCCCCAAAAGCACAAAACATGTAATTCTTACTGAGGAAAGTTGTCCTAGTAGACCACCTGGGACATTAATATAAACAGATTTAATAATTTCTCTGAAATTTAGTCTTCAGAAAAACACAAAACCTCATGGAAAGGTAGTAGTATTCTTCTTAAATGTTTTCCTTTGCACCTTCTTGTGTGCAAACAATCCACTTAACTTTGGGTAAAGGAGACACACTACAACAAGTGTCGGTGCTTGTTTCTACAGTAATGGCTTCCTTTGTCAAAGTGTACCCTTTGCTTAAACAAAGCTGTGCTACTTCTGCAGTGAAACATTACCACTATATGTCATGGTTTAAGATAATGTAATCAATCATAATGGGACTGAGAAACTAATACTTTACAAAACATTATATTTGACATTTTAAACTTACTTAGCTGCACCACAACTGCAATTTGACTCGTAGCTATAACTCAAAGCCAGATGAGGGCAGAAAATAGCAAAACCCTAAGAGAAAGGTACAAAAAGGTAAATCTTCACTCACAGATAAATAAAACACAATGGAGATACAAGTTTGTAACTTAGTGCCTCCTAAACCTTTGGAATAAATTTTCCCTGCATTTCAAGCAATGTGACTCACTATTTCCCTTTAAACATAACCCTAGATGACTGGAGGGGTATCCACAAATTTACTGCATGATTGACTGGTATGACCCTTACGAGAACAGATTATGGTGGTTCAGGCACATGTGCTGGAAAGCAGAAGATAATCTGGTGAAGAAGGTTTGGGACAAACAATGAGAAGAGAAGAGGAAACAAGGGCATCTAGCAAAGAGGTGGCTAGATTGTGTGAGAGAAGACATTCAACAGTCAAGCATGACCGTTGAAAAAGGTAGGAAAGTGGTACTCAATAGAGAGAGATGGCAACAAGTGATACGACACCCCAACTCCATGTAGTAAACAGGAAAAAGGGGGATGATGATGATAACTGGTATGACTCTCCCGGAGAAAGGAGGTTCATACTGGGTGGTGGGGGGTTCACTGGCAATGCGTGAATGAAGATAAGACTCAGTGGTATTGGAATATCTGCAAATCTATGAATACAGTCTTTCAGGTACCCTATTCTTCACCTGTGTCATCTTTTCAACTACAAAACATGCACCAGAACAGTACTAGGGGAACAATGACATGCACATCACCCCTCCTAAACCTTTCTAATATGGAGTAATGCCTATACATCTCGAATACTGACAGTATACCTCATTAAACTGCAGACAGTACATGCAGATCTGGATCAGAATGATCTTACAGACATTCCATCGCAGTTGCTATAACATATCCACCTCTCTATAACATATACTGCTGGAGAAACTACTAGTAGTTAGCAATGCAGCAACTGTCTTCCTGCAATCGGACAGTAGAACAGTACGAGGTACTTGTTACAGCAGATCTTCAAGGGATTAACTTCTTTGCACTTATACGAGCCACCTGCTATCCACTATAGGTTTTCTAACTATACACAACCTGCACAGCCAACATTCTTAATTTTACTGCATTAATACTTTTTCCCACACATTTAGGAAGTGACGCATTAGTAGGTTTACTAATGCTTCACATTATACAGATAATCATCTTCTCAAAGGAAAAAAATATCAACCATTTGGCAGAGTGAAATGTAGCTCTCTAAGGAGAAAATATACTGTTTAGAAAGAGTCACTTCAAGACACATGATGGTACAAATATTCCCAGTAGTTATGAATTTAGCCTTGTGGATCTGTTGTTAAGTATTCACAAAACTAGTTTATGTGTACATATACTAACTTATCAGGAAAGAAGCCAGTGATGTGTCAGTACCTAATGCACAATCCCAGTAACTGTCACAGTTTAGGACTAAATCACTCCTTCCACTTCTAGCCAAATTCACAGTGAAATTTGGAAGCTTCATAGATGCAAAACCACCTTCTTAAATACAAACTTTTTTCTGACTTGCAGCTTGGGTTTAGGCACAGAAGATGTTTGATATCTGCTCTGTAGTTATTATCAGACTACATCCTCAACAAATAATCAGTAGTTAAACCATCAGAGATTAGGACATTTCTTAATATTAAAAATAAATAAATAAAAACAGCAGTTATACGCTTCAAAGAAGCCCCGACTTGGCATTATTTATTTTGTGAACTTTTGCTCCTCTGTCAAGGATGTGCATGTACTTCTCTAATGGTGCTTGTTGTGGCACCACCAGACCAGAAGAGTGTACCTGGCAGGACAACAGAGTGATCCTAATCCCTCGCTTCTCAGTTTTGACTACCAAGGAACATTAGCGAGCCCTACCGGCATACAGACACAGGATAATTTGCTCAAAGTAAATGGATGGTCATCCAATAACAATGCGAATAGCAGAAAGGCAAATAAGTAACCACTAGGAAGGATACTCTACAATATCAACTGATGTGGTTAAGTACTCATGCATCTGATACATTTTATATTGAAGGGCTCTATGCAGTCATAACAAGGAAGAATCCCAAACAGCAGCCGTAAAAAAATCCATCAAGAAAGGTATGAGCTAGAAGGATCAGGAAAAACAGAGCTCCAAAGGGGAAATTCTAATAGCTAGAGGGCAGATGTAAGTGTCAAAGCAAACTCATGTAATTCTAGAGTGTAATGCTTGGTGAAGACACACATCAAGTGTCTACTGCACAGATATTTGCAATACACACAACCTTGAAAAAAAAAACTAGATGCAGTGACCCTCCTTCCCAGATTAATGACTTGGCTGTCCAACAGCTGGTAAGATAATACTAAAGATGGAGGTCTATTAAGAAAGGGACTGCTTTGAAAATACCAAGATTTCTCTGACAGAGGTAAATGAGATAAACAGCTGGTATGATTTCATGAATATATGAATGTGCTTCAAGAAAAACAACAAACAAACAAACTGGTGATTCACATTATGACATAGGAGAACTTTTCAACAGGATTTTAACCACAAAAATAATGCATATAACTGAATGGACTGGCTCAAGGAAAGCTCTAAAATGACCTTGAGCAGAAAGTGATAAGACTGTAATAAGGAAAACCCTAGCTTTATGGAAAAAAGTAGGAAAGTACAGTTGTGTTGGTAAACTTACCATAACAGTAGAGGTTTAAACAGATTACTGTTGCAATAGCCTAAGCTATATGGGCTGTCTTGTCAAGGTTCAAATTAGGCGAAGAATTGCATAGACCAACTACTTTGGGCATCCACTGTGGTGAGCAGTATCTTCTAGACAGGAGAACCTGGATCACAGACTGTGTGTCATATCAAGGCTAGCCACTCAACAGTATAAAAATTTGCTATAGACAATAGTGTCACTGACTAAGAATGCCAAACTTAGGCATATGTACTTGTTGGTAACAAGTGGGTTGCAGACCTGGCCTACTCAGACCTAAGGCAGGGACCCATACTAATGGAAGGAAAGGTCTGTGTGTCCCTACTGGTCAGTGTGTGCCCACTGTAAAGCCCTGAAGCCCTTGCTCAATAAGCATAGGCTACTGGCTGGCTGGAATCCAGTGGCCCAGCTTGGGATATCTCTGTTGAGGGAAAGCAGAATGTAACACTAAAACAACCTCCCAAACATGAACTAATAGTTTGCTACACTCAGTATAGGTTCACTGACAAGACACGGCTTGGAAGTAGATGACATGAAGTTAAGGGAGAGGCTGGGCATCCTCTGTATCTAACAGACAAGATGGAAGGGCACTGCAGCAAAGTCATTTGCCCTGAGATCCAGACGCTACTACTCAGTGGAAGGACAGACTAGAAATGTCAAGGGAATTGTGATGAGGAATAGGTTTCAGAAGACAATGAGGGATGTTATCACAGTTAATGACAATCAGACTCCAGTGTTAAGGATGGGGCAATGTTCATAATCTCATTTTATGACACAGTAGAGTTGTGATAGCAAGGAAAAGACTGCATTTGGCAGCAGTTGCAGGACATATTAAATAAAGCAGGACAACGTGTGTTGGTGTTGATAATGTGAGACTTGAATGCACATATTGGGACAGACAGAACAGGATGGAAGGGCTGCCTGGGTCCACATAGATAGGGTAACAGGAATAAATGAGAGGTTATTCTAGACTTCTCTCTAGAAAATGGCTTGATGGTGACCAACACATGATTCAACAGGAGAGATAAAGTCACAAGATCTCATACAAGAGTGACTAGCATGAAACTCAGGCTTCCTCCTAGTGAAGAAAGGGTATTGGAGTAGAATCAGTGATTGCAAAGTCCACCACATAAACCACTGGTTGCCACAATCAGCTACAAGCAATGGTCAGAGAAGGCTCTAAGGTCAACAGACACTAGGGTGAAGATCTGGAAACTGACTGGGGAGAAAGCAAAAGAGTTTTAGGAAATACTCAGGGATCTAGCATCTCAGGAAGAAGAAAAAAATAGGTGGCGTTGAAGACGAATGGCAGCACCTCAAAAAAAAGCATATGTGAGGACTAAAGAAAAGGCATGCAGCCAAGGCCAGGTATGGAAATAAAGTACATAAGGAAAACTGGTGGAAGAATGTAATGTCTAGTAAGTCATCAAAAGAAAGGACTGCAGGAAAAAGTGGAAGGTAGAAAAGACAGACCAGGCTAAGAATGAATACTGGTTGGCTAACAAATAGGCTAAGACAGCAGTTACAATAGCAAAGATCAAGTCATCAGAAGCACTCTACCATCTTCTGGAAAGTGACACTCAGCAGGTGATACAAAGGAACAATCAGGCTGCAAAGCAAAGACACAAACACAATGAAGGAACTCATCACACACCCTTCATAAGAAATGCTAACAGCAACCTGCTCAGCAGTCCACAAAACATCACACAGCCTATAATAAAAGAGGAGGAGTCCACCTTAGAAGCAAGTACTGCACTAAGGAAAATTAAGTCAGGGAAAGCAACAGGCTCAGAAGAGGTCACAGCAGATAAGATCACTATGTTGGGTGAGAAGCTCCTCTCCTTTCACACTACTGCAGAGGTATTAAAACTGTCACTGCACGGAGAAACCCTTGCAGAATCAATTCCTCTTGGACTACAAAAGAAAGCCCTGAACAAAGGCCTGCAATCTAGTTCCTTTTCTTGCTGTAGCTGGACAACTTCTAAGTATAGTATAAAACAAAGTCTGAGCCAAACATAAATGAGGGTGATTAGAGACAGAAAAGAAGCAGTCATTTTACAGGCGATAAAGAAGATAACAGTGACTCACACAAATCCCATTATATGTCAATGACATGGGAATTCACAGTTACTTCCTTATGTCTGGTATGAGTCATACAAAGCATTATGGGAAAGAGAAAGGTTTGAGGGAGAACAAGATCACGTTGATACATCAGGCTCCTCTGGTAGCCATGTTGTGGAAAACAGGCTAAAATTACAAATAAAGCACTTGAATGATTTTGAGGTGTTAAAATAGGTCAGAAAACAAAGATAAAGTGAAAAAAACAGATTTTTTTTTTTTTTAGTTCTAGGGTTGAGGTTTCCTTTAAATGCAGCTATGATACAGTTGATGCCTCCTCTGGGGTAGGTGCATCTGATTCTGTCATGAGAAGATATTCCTAGTTGTGCCTGCAGGCATTGCTTGAGGATATTAAAGCCAAACTTTTAGATTCTCCTTTAGGTAACTAAAAACTTTTTGGCACTGCTGCTGCATAACTGTGTAAAACCTTGCAGGATAAGGGCAAGGTTATGTAGAACTTCAAACAAACTTTTGTTTCTCCTGCACTCAATGTCCAGAGAAACTATCCTTCAAAATCATCCTTTGTTTGTAGGCAGCCTAGACAACTGCTAGAGATACAATGGTTTCTAAGTGGACTTTCCTTATAAACCCATTCAGAGTTCTAGTGGCCAAAAACCTTCTTTTCTTGATAAATATGCCTCTATATAATATTCAGCCTTCCCTTTACCTTCGTCAGATTTCTCTGTCTCTCAGGCAAGCCTTTCCTTTCCTGTTTGGCAACTGATAACCACATATGCCTGGGTTCTCGCCATCATCAAACACAGTTATTTTATGGCTTGGAAGTTTGCTCCTCCATTTTCTGGTCTCCTTCAGCCTCCTCCTTGCCAGCATCCTCATTTTCCTCTGGTCCTGCGAGATCTGATGGTACAGGGAACCATAAACTTGTTCCCTTGTCTCAACAGGGAACAGGTGTTTATTGCACAATATTTCTGGTTCCCAGGAAGGAGGGGATATGGAGGCCCATTCTAGACCTGTCCTATCTCTACAACTTTCTCAAGGTTCCTTCTTTCAGGATGCCTCTTCACACCCTTTTCCTCTTTTGCTTCCTTAGGCTTTTCTAGTCTCCCTGGATTTGAATGATGCTTGCCTCCATACTCTTATTCACCCTCTCTTCAGGAAAACTTTACAGTTCTCTGTTTCTTTCTCTCATTATCAGTTTTCTGTTTTTCATTTTGGTCTTTCTACAACTCCAAGGGTATTTACCAAATGTCTGCCCCTCGTAGTAGCTTTTTACAGACTTCAGACAATTGAAATATTCCCTTATGTGGTTGAACTTCTGATTCAAACTCCCCCTCAGCAGCTCCAGTTTAAGAATCTACATTTCACTGTGCTTCTTCTGAGCAGTGTGGGATTCACCAGCAGTCTCCAAGTCAGTGTTGATTCCCACTCAGGGCCAAGTGTTTTTGGGGTGCAGGATTCAGATCATCCCAACGTTGGCTTCTTTTCCGCCTTCCAATGTCTTCTCTTTGGCTACTTATTTCCTGTTTCTTCTTTTTCCAATTCTTTCTGCAAGGGAATTTCTTAGCACTCAGCTTTATGGCATCCACCATTCCCATCATTCATTTTTCCAAACTCCACATGAGGAAATTTCAATGGCACCTCAAGACCATCTCCAGCACTACCACATTCTGGAGTTTACAATCCCTATTTTACCCTCAAACTTTCCTGGTGGATTCATCAGATCTCCCAAAGTCCAGGTCTCCCTTTTCAGGTGCCTCTTTCTGCTCAACAGCTGTACATGGATGCTTCCGATCCAGATTTGGGAGCTTCCGCCAATAGTCTGAATGTTCAGGGTCTCTGGTCTCATCTACAGAAGTCAGACTACATTGATACCAAACAGATGAGGCCTCTCATACAAGCTCCAAGTTTTTCACTCCCTTTTGGACTTCAGATCCTCTGAAGGTTTTTACAAAACACCACAATCATGTGGTACATTAACAAGCAGAAGGCACAAAGTCTTACCTTCTCTGCAGGCTGGCTCTTCAGGCTTGGGATTTTGCAATTAGCCATCACTTGGTTCTTCAGTAAGTTTACATCTTTCAGAGCACAATCTAGTGACAGTCTCTCTAAACAGGTCCAGGACACATCCTCACAAATGGGATGATTCACACAGAGGTATTTCCAGACATCGTCCATCAGTGGGATACTCCTTAAGTAGATCTTTTTGCCTCCCTTCTGAAATGACAACTTTCTCAGTTTTGTTCCAGAGTTCCAAGTCTACTTTCTTGGAAGGTGGATGCTATGTCTGTTTCTTGGACAGGGACACTACTGATTGTTTGACCTCCTCTTCCTCTACACTGCAGTGTCTTGCACAAGATCATGTGGGGGACACACAACATCTTGCTGATGACTCACTTTTGGCCCAGACAGCACTGGTTACCCCTTCTCTTTCATGTGGTCAGGGGGAAATTATCAAAAGTTACCTCATAGGATGAATCTTCTCAGACAAGACAGGGGGTATCTCATTCACCCTCACATGTCCACACTTCAACTGACACATTAGATGATACAGGTTTGATTCCTTTCAGGCACCAATTTTCTGAGGACATGCTTCGAGTTTTGCAAGGAGGCCAGAAAACTCACTGCCAGAAAATACTACATGGCTAAATGGAAGAGATTTTCTATCTGGTGTCTCAAACGTGAACAGGGCCCTTTTTCTGAAGGAGGTCCCTATGGTACTTTCTTATTTGTGCCAGTTGCTCAACACTGGTTTGCTATATTCTTATTTTAAAGCTCATTTGTCAGCCATGTCTGCCTGTCTGCCCTTGAGTCCACCTTTGCTTTCTAGATTTGAAGTCAAACAATTCCTAAAGGATTTCTTCATATCAGGCCCCCAAGAAAGCCTATTCTTCCTTCTTGGGACCTTAATTCTGTTCTACACAAATTGACTCAGTCACCTTTTGAGCCAGTCTTTTCTTCTTCCCTGCAACGCTGTGCTTGAAAGACTGTATTACTGGTAGCTCTTACTTCAACCAAGAGAGTTTCTGAACTCCAAGCCCTCATGACGGTTCCTCCTCTTTTGATTTTTCACAGGGACAGGGCATCTCTTCATGCTACTCCTTGTATGCCGAAGATGGTTAATGATTTCTCTTGAATCAATCTGTTCGTCTTCCCTCCTTTTTCCCCGCTCCACAATCTGCTAGTGAGAAGATACCATACACTTTGGATCTACATAGACAGCTCAGATATTATTTGGACAAGAAAAAATGCATCAGGAAACCTCAGCAACGTTTTGTTTCCTTTCATGCCAGGAAATTGTGTTTGGCAGTGTTCATCAAATCATTGCCTTCTGGATCTCTAAGGCAATTTCCTTTTATTATTCTTGTCATGGCATGCAACTTTCCACTTTGGTCCATGTTCATTCTACCTGGACAGTAGCCTCTTCTGGTGTTTTTTTTTTTTTTTTCCAGTGGTATGGATACTTTATATCCATGCTGCAAGCTGCTACTTGGTCTTCTGTTTACACTTTTACCAAGCATTATAAGTTCGATGTCATTTCCAGGGCCAGAGCAGGATTTTCTAGGGCTATCTTTCATGGGTTCGTGGAAGGCTCTGCTCTGTCTCCCTCCTCCCATACTTAACAGTAGCTTTTCTATTCTTCCAAGTATAAAGAATACTGCAACTCTGATAAGAAAGGACATAGTACAGTTGTGCAAGATCTTACCATAAGAGTAGATTCACCAAAAAACAAAAAAAAAACAACTGCAATAACAAAAAATGAGCCAGAATGTTCAGTCACCTTTCTTTGATACCAAGTGCATTTGGTACCTTGGCCATTCGCCTTCTCAGGATAAAACACATGCACAAAACAAGCCTTTTTATACAGGTTCAACCCAGCTGATTCTCAATAAATTAAACAATTAACCATCGTTATTTTGTCACTAAATTCTCACCCTTTTCTGAAATTCTGGAGAACTTAGTCAAGGACTTATAACATGTGGTTTATAGGGATGAATTGGTGGGAAAATTATTCCCAAAGCATGTTAGGTTTTCTTATGGGAGATTTTATAATTTGAAGGAGTTGAATGTTAGGCAAAGACATTCATTGACTGTGGGGGAATGGAAGTGTTGCTTTGCATGTGGACATTGCAAGGTTTGTAAGTAAGATCAGGAACTTGTCAGGTACTAAAATCAATGGGAGGAAGTTTGTTTCTAGAGAGAGATTTGACTGTGACTTGTGGGGTTGTGTACAATATTACTGGGTGTAAAATCACTAAATGGTATGTGGGGCAGACTAAGAGGAAAGGGAAGATTCATACTTTGGAACATCTGGGTGATATTAGAAATTGTAATTTAAAAACTCCTATGGCAGAACATTTTCACAAGGTATTTTCTAGCTCAGATGTTGATTTTTTATTCATGGAGAGCCTCTCTGTACCTTCAGAAGAGCCCTGGCTATTAGAGGAAAGGGTGGAAAGCCATACATTCCTGACTAGGGGAATGAAAGGAATCAGTCTTCCAGCTGTGTGTGCAAGGGTCCTGGAGGAAAATCTACTTGAGAAGTTCCCCATATGTAGAATAATGTGTGTGTGTGTGTGTGTGTGTGTGTGTGTGTGTGTGTGTGTGTGTGTGTGTGTGTGTGTGTGTGTGTGTGTGTGTGCTGTATCTTGAAGAAGCATTTTAAGGACAGCAAGTGCATATAAATAGCAAGCACTTGCCAGCTTCAGTGCCATTTTCAGAGCGCAGCCAGAGAGTGAGCATGTATGAGTGTAATAGCTAGTTTATTTATACGTTTATCAAAGTTAAAGTTATTAAGCCTCAATCCTGATGTGTTTGTACATGATAAAGCTGCTTGAACAGAACCCACAAAGACTAGTCTATTTTATCCTGACTAGACGATCGACATGGTGTCAAAACTGGGATTCCAGAGGCGGCTTTTCAGAGCTACGAGGTGCAGAGATAACAGTGAAGGTAAACTAAGAGAAACGAGCATAAAAAAGGGCCAGAAATGAACCAAAGATAATGAAAACTTGCACGAATGATTTATTCTATAAAATAAAGATAAAATGGAGCATTACAAGGGCACAAACGGCATTATTAAACAAGCGAGAGGCACAAAAGGTTTATTAATTAAAGAAAATGTTTAAGATTAAGATATTTGATAAAACGATTATCAGAAAAGCACATAAGGGGTTTGGAATTACCTCGGAATTGCAAAACGAGCATGTTTAAAGCAGAACAGGTATAGTTAAAGTAAAATGAGCATAAGAAAAGTATAATGGGGATGAAAAGAGATCAATTAATTTATTTATTTATTGACATATGTTTACCGGGAAAGTCCACTGGGCCACAGAGAGCCCATTTTCAGTAGAGGCCTGGGGGAGAAAAACTCCAGCAAAATGAATATAAGGGGAAAAAAAAGGGCACATTAAGCATGAATAAAGTAAGGCGACTGAGTGTATTTTGGCAAAGTAATATGTTTTGGCATAACTAGCACACACACAGTAAACACATGCTTCTGGAGCATTTCTCCCCGGGCCTCCGCTGAAAACAGGATCTGTGTAACCTAGTTGGACTTTCCCGGTCAAAAAATGTAAAATAAAAATAAATAAAATAAAAACTACTATTCCGCATTGTATTCAGGGCATAACTAGAGTTATGTGAAGTATCTCAAAGTGTGTAAAAGTGCTTACAGTGTGTACTTATTACTGTGCATGTATTCTGAAGAGTTTGTGTGCAAAGTGCAACTATTTCATAAAGTGCAGTCAAAATACAGTCATTTCAAAAAGTTTCTTGTGCTGGGTGTGTCTATTCACAAAGTGCCGCCATTACAGTGTGTTTATTGCACTGTCAAGAGTTGTTTAGGACAGTACCGCCATTTTGAGGAAGTTTCAGTGTGCATTGTACTATTTATTCCCAAAGTGCAATTACTTCGAGACGTTTCACACTCTGAACTTCTTCAGCCCAGTTCAGTCACACAATGCAGTTGTATTGAAATGTTTCTTATACTGATAAGAGGTGATTTCTTACAGTACAGTGATTTCAAGAGTATTACAGCGCCCGAGAGAATTATTTCTCAAAGCTCAGTTATTCAGAGACTTGTTGTGCTATTGGGCATAGTTACAAGTGCCGGCATAAATTTCTGGCATATGTGTATGTGTGTATTTTCGTACATACTTGCAAAAGCCTTCATTGGTATGTGTTAACAAGGCAGACGGATTTTGAAAGCCATCACCACTTGTGTTTGATCAGAATATAGTACAGAATTAGAGAATATTTGAGCAAGAGTATGATATTTTTATACAAGCAGCTTATTCTGATAAAGATGCACGCACTAGGGCATTCATTTTGCTAAACCTAGCTGGTCAGAGGCCACTGAAAGACAGTGTTCATTTGTACATGCATCAGCAGTATATGAGGGAGAAAATGAAAACCATCATATTGTTGTACAGGCTGAATCAAGGGAAGACCCATAATGTTTGAAGCGCAAATTCAGCGAAATGTGTAACCCCCAGACAAATATTACATTAGAGAGGCATTTGTTTTACACAATAGATCCAAAACCAGTGGAAACTTTTGCAGCTTATATAACTGACCTAAGAAACAAATCTAAAAAGTGTTGGTTTGGTGACTTAAAAGATGAGTTAATAAATGGCAGGCTTGTGTGTGGTATTAATAGTGCTGCAGTGAGAAAGATTTTGCTTCATGACAGTGATTTAATGCCAATCCATAAAGTTACAGAAAGGCACACAAGTATGACTGCAAGTGATAAGAGCATGGTTTTAGCAGGCTCCAAAGCAAATGTAGACAGCATGCAACACGTTGCTAGCACATGGCAGCTGCAACTGCTATGGGGTTTTTTGCAGGGAGGAGTAATACTTTTCCAACACGTTCTAAGAAAAGGTCATGCTCAGTGACAAGGGTGAGTCAGCAAAATCCAAATCCAGCTTTATTGTTAACTGTCGCACTTGTGGTGCCAATCATGAGTCTAAAAGAGAGAAATGCTTAACATTTGGTCAGCAATGCTACAAGTGTAAAAATGGAACCATTTTCAAAAGTTTTGCAAATCTAGTAAACCTCACACAGTTCTAAAGAAGGGTCACTCAAAAAGCAAGTTGATCATAGAGAGAGCTACAATTCTACTTTCACCAATTACTGGTACATCATCTACGTAGAAATAGTTGATGCAGTGAATTTGTTGGCAAAGAATGAAGTGTTTTGCACTGTCCAGATCAATGGTAAATCCACCAAGCTCAAAGTAAACACTGATTCAAAGTGTAATGGTATGTCAGCAAACACAGTTGCCAAGGTGAGAGCTGGTGAGCAACTTAATGTGGCCAGTTGTGTGAAATGTGTTGCTTCTGGAGGTGAAGAAATTCAAACCAATGGCTCAGTAGTGCTTTCATGTTATTTGGCTAGGAATTGTTATAGCTTGTTATTCTATGTAGTCTGAAAACCTGTGCAGTCATTATTGGGTCTCAGAGACAGTGAGAATGAATTTGCTTTCCTTTACCAAAGAAGTTGATCATATAAGCAAATATCCTAGCTCCAGTTTTACTGAAGTTATTTTCTCAGAGTATGCTGATGTTTTCAATGACAAGTTAAGCAAACCTCCAGTTGTGTATTCTATGAAGTTAGACCCACAGACTGGTCAGACCAGCAAGAAAAGTTCAGATAGCTATGCGGAATAAAGTTAAAGCTCAGTTGGATAAAATGGTGTAGCAAGGTGTAATTTGTCCAGTCACAGAATCAACCGAATGGGTGTCGTCCATGGTAGCAGCCCACAAAAATGGCTCAGATGAAATCAGAATATATATTGACCCAAGAGATTTGAACAAAGCATTAAAGAGACTGCATCATTCAATGCGTACAGTTGAGGAAGTCGCAGCCCTAATACCAAATGCCACTGCTTTTTCTGTCTTGGATGCAAAAAGTTCATTTTGGCAAGTGATGCTTGATCGCAAAGCCTCATTATTGACTACTTTCAGTACCCCAGTTGGCAGATATAGATTCCTCAGAATGCCATTTGAAATAAATTCAGCAAGTGAAGGCTTTCAGTGTGTAATGGAGCTAATTTTTTCAGGTTATCCTTGTGCCATAATAGATGACTTATTGGTTAGAAACAATGGTGAAGCACAGCATGACAGAATCTTAAAAAAAGTTCTAGACAGAAGTTACATATGTAGGTCATTTATTTACTAGCACTGGCTTGCAACCAGACCTGTCCAAGCAAGGAGCTATTCTTGAGATGCCAGCACCAGATAATGTTCAGGCCCTACAACATTTTCTTGGTAATAGTCAACTATTTAGGCAAGTTTATACCAGACTTCAGTGAGATGACAGCACCTTTGAGACAGCTGACGCGCAAAAGTGTTCCATGGTCTTGGCTGGAACAGCACCAGAAAGCATTTGAAGACCTTCAGCAGAAAATTGCTACCCCAACTACATTAAGATACTGTGATGTCAATAAACCAGTACCTCTTTCCTGTGATGCTTCAAAATTTGGTCTTTGTGTAGTTTTTCTTCAAGAAGGCAGTCCAGTCCAGTAACCTATGCATCAAATGGATCAAGAACTCTTACCCAAACTGAAATGCAATATGCTCAAATTGAGAAATAACTTTTAGTAATAGTATTTGCATGTTCAAAGTTTCATGATTATATCTATGGTCGAGCCGTTCAGACTGAAACTGATCACCAATCCCTAGTTACTATTTTAAAGAAGTCTATGCATTCGGCTCCAGTGAGATTACAAAGAATGATGCTCAAATTGCAAAAGTACAACTTCAAAATGGTCTATATGGGGGTTCCCAAAGTGTGCGCCCTTCCTCACAGTGCCGCTGCAAACTAATTAGCTTAGCGGCCGCAAAATAAAAAGAACATGATTAGGAAGTAAGGTCAGTCAGCCTCATATTCTCCCCATGATACGTCTATGAGTATAATTTTCTCAACTCTGAGTTTTAAAAGTACAGCGAGGAACGTCTTCATACACAAATAATACTGCTCCCGCCCTGAAGGAGAAATAAAAACTTCATAAGATAGGCATTAACCACTTGCGTGTTGCAGTTTGTTAACATTTTTCTTAGAAAGGCGTGTAGGGTTTTTCTGTCTATTGGTTGATACGTGCACGTGTTTGAAGGTTGTTATGAGAGGGCGATAACCTGGACTAGAGGTGGGTCTGGAGGACTTGATTCGGCTGCAATGGTTGGGTGTTTAGTTTGTTTTTAGGTAGGCGGGATTCTGGCTCATTGAGTAAGGAAGTCCATGCCCATGATTAAAACAAATACTACAAGTGCAGTATCTGTATTAGAGTGTTAGTAGCAATGGTAGCATTCAAGTTGATGTTTGGGTCTTTTTATTGTGAACCCATCAAACCTATCTGAATCGGACGAACCTATGGATTTACAACTGGGAAAATATTTATTTATAAATTGTGTCCAATTTAGATTTTCTGAAAGTGTATTTTCTGGGCATTTAGTCTGACTGCAAAATTTTGTGTGTTTGAAGTGATAGCCTTAATTTGTATGAACAATGTTGACCAAAACCGTCGATCCAGTTTACACACGTTGGAGGCGATGGTAACAGCAAGATGTAGATAGGTAAATTGATCTGCATATTCTTATGAATTTAAACGGTTTGGGTAGTAATGAGAGTGGTGTAACTAATGCTGCTGTTTACGTTGTCTAGGCCTAGGGAGTTTGTCATGTAATTATTTTATTGTTTCTGCCCACCTGGAAGTTGACAGTTGGTATTTTTGTCTATTTGTAGTTTTAAATGGCAATATTGTGTTGTCTGTAATATGTTTGTTTAATCAAAGTAAAATTATGAAGTCTGCTGTTGAATAAGATTCCTGGATTAATGTTAGATTGTCTGGAGTCTATAAAATGACAAAGGGCATGCTACACGGTTCTGTGCTTTTATATGAACTCAATCTAATTATTCGTCAGGACCCGGAGAGAGAACCCGCTTGCAGGTTTTAAAGTGCATCAGTGGCAGTGTTTATGAGCATTCGACTGAGCTAGAAGCAAGAGCTTAGCAAGTCCTGGTTGATGGACTGACTGTAACTGTAATAGCTTCTTATTTTCCTAAAACTTTATATGAGTAGTAGTCTGTGTAAGTGAATGTATTCAGTGATTTCAAAACGTAATCATGTCTGCAGTGGCAGACTGGAATTATCAGGATTACTTTTTAATTTTATGAAGCAGTGAAACTGCCTGCGCAGCTCGTCAGTAAATGAAATTCCAAGTGTTGTCTCACTTTGGGGGTACTGCTTAACAAGAACCTACAATCGACAAACATAGATTGTGAGTTGGTCATGTTTCTAATGATCGGAGATATTTTTCGCAGTCAAAATATGGGCCAGTCTTTTCAAAAATGCACCATTTTGTGGTATTTCTTTACAAATGTATCGGTTAATATGTTACGGTTCAACCACCAATGATTTGGTGTATGATTAGTCTGTATACATTACAGAGTAGCACTCAGCAGCAGTTTCAGACAAAGTTTTCTTGTAGGGCTTTTCTGTCCTTGTAATGTTTATATATGTATTACTTCACCCCCCCCCATATGTCTGTGTATGTAAATACACATGTTGGTGTGTATGTGGATCAGGTTGGTAACGCGGAAGACTGTCTTTCTAGTCAACAGGTATGGCTGACTGATCCTTCAGGACATACTGATCTGTGGTCAGCTTGTCTCCAGACAAGCCTTTTCTTTTCATGTTGCAGACACTAGGAGATAAAAGAAATCCTGAAGGATGGTCAGCAGTACATTACTAATAAGGGCATTTACAGTACACACACACACACACACACACACACACACACACACACACACACACACACTTCTAAATGGTAATGGATGCACAATGCAACAACTTTAATTCAGGATGTAATTCTGAACTGGACTTGATCTTTTGAACAATTTTAAACTGAGGGAAAAATAATGCCATTTTTTGTGATCTTAAATACGTGTGTTATTTATTTTTACCTAACTAACCCTTTTAATTAAAAAAAATATATATTATTTTTACGCAAAATATACTTGTTAGATTTTGACGGGGGGGGGTGCCTTGGGAAAACCTGGATTCAACAAGGGAGCAGAGAATCAAAAAAGTATGGGAACCACTGATCTATAGAAAAGGAATACTTCTTTACCTGGCTGATACCTTATCCAGATCACTCAGAAATACAAAGGAACAGCTTCATGCACAGAATTTTGTCTCTGACGTCAAGGAAGTGCATCATTTTTCTTCCACAAGACTTGATGAGCTGAGAGATCATCCAAAGACTGATCCAATTTTGCAAAAGCTCAACCACTACATTAATGATGGATAGCCATCAAAGCAATCTAGTGTACCACCTGAAGTGCAAGGTTATTTTCCTTACAGAGATGAGATGTTGATGGAAGATGGCATTATTTTCAAAGGTCCTAAAATTGTTGTTCCTGCTTCCTTACAACATGAATATATCCAGATTTTGCATTGTGGTCACCCAGGTTCTGAACCTGCCAAAAGAAGGGTGAGAGAAACAGTACTTTGGCCTTCTCTAGCAAAAGAACATTGATAAAATACTTTCTTCTTGTTCAGTATGCAATAGTACTAAACCACATTTGCAAAAAGAACCACTTCAGCTAAGTCAAGTTCCTGAACTACCTTGGTCAACAGTAGCCAGTGATATATTCAAGTAGAACAATCAGCATTACTTAGTGTTTGCAGACTCTTTTTCAAACTGGTTTGAGATTGATTTACTACCTAACCTAACATCCACTGCTATCACCAAGTTGAAACGGCATTTCTCAGTCTATGGTAGCCCACACAGAGTTATATCTGACAACGGTACTCAATTTACTAGTCAGTTGTTTCAGAAAATTGCAAAAGAATGGGATTTTGTACATGTTACTAGTAGTGCACAATATCCACAGTCAAATGGTCTAGCTGAACGTGCAGGACAAAGCGCAAAGCAATTACTGGAGAGGTTAAAGCGTGACAATACCAATGATTTTTTGAATTGACAATCTCAGAAACATACCCCATGATGATATACTTGGCTCGTCTGCTCAGAGACTTCTATCTAGCAATCCAGAACAACATTCCCTATCAGTTCCAGTTTGTTGAGGCATAAATCTAAGAACAGGACAATTAGAGCCCAACTATTTAGGAAGCATTCTTCCCAAAAGTGCAGCTATGATAAATCGAGTGGATTTCTTTGTCCATTGAAAGGAGGAGAGACAGTGAGGGTACAAATGGCAAAAGGTTTCAACTGGATTGGTCAAGTAAACAGGTATATGTACAGAGCCGAGATCCTACTTCTTAGAATCTGAGGGTGTGGAGTACAGGAGAAATCGCAGACATATACTTTCTGTATCAGAATCAATATCATTGCATTGTTCCTGTGATACAGGCTCTAGATCTCAGAGCAAGCCAGACAATGCTCCTGTTGCAAAACGTGTCTTAACTTCTACTTCCATTGCTGAAGATGTTCCTGATTTCCCTAAAGCTGAAAATTCAGCAGAGACGGTCCCAGTTGCTAGACCTAATTCTAATTTTTAAGTCACATGATTTGGTCATATTTCCAGACCAAGTGTGAAATACACAGCAACCTGGACATAACTGTTTATATGTATTTAGTTCTGTATAACTGCATGACAAAGAATTATTTGTATTGATTGCATGTCAATTAATGTCAACATTGCATGACTTATTTCTCAAAGAATGAGGATGTAGAATAGGGTGTGTGTGCTGTATCTTTAAGGAGTGTTTTAAGGACAGCATGTGCATATAAATAGCATGCACATGCTAGCTTCAGTGCCATTTTGAGAGCGCAGCCAGAGAGTGAGCATATAATAGCTAGTTTGTTTATAAGTTTATCCAAGTTAAAGTTATTAAGCCTCAATCCTGATGTGTCTGTACATAATACAGCTGCTTGAACAGAACCCACAAAGACTCATCTATTTTATCTTGACTAGACTAGTGACACCATAGATGGGCAAGTTTCTGGAAGACCCTTGGGTGCAACATCTATTCGAGAGGGTTTGCCCTGCTCAGCTTGTCTGCAATATTTTTGTTCTGACAAAATGTAACCAGCCTGGAGGGACAAACTGAACTAAGTCTACAATCTCCAGGCTACCCTAGGTAGTCTGCAAAAGGGGGTGTAGGAACTGGTTCCCCCTTGTGAATTTGTTGATGTACCAGATTACTGTGATGTTGACTGTGATTACTAACAGGGGACGCAGAATCCAAAAACGGTGCAGAGATTTGACAGCAATTGTTACAGATAATTACTTCGACATTTGTGTACTTTAATTTGTTTTACTTGTTCCAGAGACCCTAGACTTTCACACAGTTCCCCAAGCAAAGTCTGATGCATCTGTGATTACAGAATGAGAAAGTATTGAAGTGAAAAAGGGAGACCTGGGGAGACAACGGATTCATCCACTACAGTAAGTCCTTTCCCACAACTCCCAACACAGGAATTTGAAATGAAAGAACTGCTGTTGAGTCTAAATTGATTTGGTAAACCATTGAATATTCTTCATGTGAAGTCTGGCCAAAGGAACCATGAGAATAGCAGAAGCCATGAAACCTAGATTCCAAGATATTCCCTTTTAGGTGTCAAAGCCTGGCTGGAAAATGTCAGAAACTTTCCTTATAACATTGTATTTTGTCATTAGGAAGAAAAGCCATAATGAGGGACACTATCCTGTGAGACAGGATGCTTACCACTCAATCTCTTAGTGCAAGAAATCTGGACAATGCCTGACAAAATGGGGGTACAAAGGCCCAAAAATAGGGACAGATGTTAAATAATGCTCTTATAAACTTTGAAAGTTGCTAGAGTAACAGGGTTTTTGTTAACATACATTTTCTGAAGGATTTGAAGTCTGAAACTTGAATGTATGTCATAATACAGTGACATCAATCCTCAGATCGTCCCAGTGATTTGCCAGAAACCCACAAATTTTATGAGGAACAGGCCAAAATATGAGGCAAAAATCTGGACAGTTGAGAGGTATGAATGAGAAAAAATTCATTATGTTCTTCTGAAAACCTAGGTTGAGAAAAAGTTTTTTTTTTTAATTTCATAAACTACTGACAACTTATAAAATATCCATGGTGGTGCAGCGGTAGCGTTGTTGCCTCACAGCAAGAGGTTCTCCCGTTTGATTCTCGGCTGGAGTGCGGGGAGTGCCTTCTGTGTGGAGTCTGCATGTCCTCCCCGCGGTTGGGTGGGCGTTCGAAAGACATGCGTAAATGGGTGTGCCTTAGTTGAAGGTCGAGTTAGCACCTCGGCGTTCGTAAAAATCTACTGCCAATCATTAGCAGACTGGAGTTCCGCTGTGGCAACCCCTAACTGGGAAAAGCCGAAAGACCAACAACAACTGACAACATATAAAATAATCTGTAAAAATAAGGAAATATGTATAAATGCAATTGCCATTCAACCAGCAAAGGACTATTACAGGAGCCAGGCACATTGTAAACACTCTTAGAACAGCAGACAATCCAAAGGGCAAAGCAGGGAAATGAAATTGCTAACCATACACAGAAAAGTCTGAAATGAAATGGAATGCAATGTGTAGGTTTAGACAGAAAATTCAAGGGCATATCTCCAGTTTCCTTCTTTCTTTAGGCATCAAACAGATCCTGGAATATTTTTTTCTCTCTCTCTCAGTTCTGGGGATCAGGTTCTATAGCTCCCTGATACAGCACCTGATCTAGAACAGGAGGGAACAGGGAGGTTTGACTGCTTGAATCCCTTGAAAGGGAGGAAGGGAATCTCACTGATAGGTTCTGAAATGTCATAAAAGCTGCAGCTAAGAGTCTGAGGTTACCTGGTGCCACAGAGGAAAATGGAGAGCTAGACTTGGGAAAGCTCTACAGGACTGCCACAGTGGGACGCAAAGTACACGAAAGTGGAACATACTGTATTTTTTCTTAGATTGCCCTACTTGACATTTTTTTTTTTTGGCAATTTCATTTGTCTATGCCTTACTGGGAATGCTTATTCTGTTGCCTGAAATGGTAACCAGAACTTGAAGAAATGTTTATAATATATTTTGGCAAGGAGGACTGAAAAATCCGGGTAACCCCCTGAATTAATCCTTCGCCTTTCCTCCGACTACAGCAGAGGAAGGATCAAATAACATGTTTTTATCCAGGGCAGCATTCAGGATCTCAGCTTTGAAATCCACTGGTAAATTCTGAGAAAGTAGCCAGACAAACCTTATCACAGAATTACTGGCAACTGCTCTAGTAACAGCATCTGCAGAGAATGCCTGGTTACCTAAGACACAGAGGATACTAATGAATTCAGAGATACCTTAGTCTCTGAAGAAAGGTTAGCTATTAATTTTCTCATACTGTCAAAGGAAGCAAGCAGAAACTTAGACACATGAGCCTAACAATTCAATATTCTGAAGGCTACAGTGGAAGAAATATGAATTTTCTTCCCAATCTATCAAGGCTTTTCCCAGCTTGTCAAAAGGAATAAGGCTAGCTGCAAATTGAAGGTCACACTGCTTAATGCTAGGAGCCTTAACCTCAGAAACTAGTACAGAAAAGAGTAAAATCCCAAGAAGGGAAGACATCCCTGATCAGTATCAGCAAGAAACTACGTTCCCTCATAAAACCATCCAAGGCTAGCTTTGAAAGAAAAATTGCCATGGACTCCAAAGATAACCACAAGGCATTCTTTAGCTATGTCAAGAATCTAAGTGGCAATTCTCAGATCTGCTCGTAGTGCAGAATAGCACAAAATACACTGAACCAACCGATATAGCCAACATCCTGGCAGACAGGTTCAGTGCAAACTTCACCCCCAAAAGGGCCCATATCTCACATTCATTTCATCCTATAGCTGTTGTACTTCCTACCCCTCTGTTAGTTGTGCCTGCACAGGAATTTGCACGGGTTTTTTTCCTGAGTGACCCCCCCCCACCCCCAACTGGGATTCACTGCATACAGCAATTTCTACCTTCTCCACTGAAGCTGGCTCTTAACTAAGTAAAACCTCTGTGAAGCAAGAACCTGACTCCCTCCAGCTTTTCAATTGTAATAGTTTGCACTAGTTTCTTTCCTGAGTGACCCCCCCACCTGAGATTCACTGCATAAAGCAATTTCTACCTTTTCCACTGAAGCTGGCTATCTTAACTAAGTAAAACCTCTGTGAAGCAAGAACCTGACTCCCTCCGGCTTTTCAGTTGTAATAGGTGGACTACAATTTAGTTTTTGTAAACTGTTGAGGCTTAATGGTGTATGCAATGGTGAAGGGTTCTAGCCAATTGCCACTAGATTGAGCTATACTACTTTGAATCAGCCTTACACTCCCACAGTGTTCCAGTCCCAAACATTTACTTTTTAATTTGGTAAAGTAATTTCGCTCCCTCCTTATTGACTACATTTGCTAGTTTACCCCTAGGATTCAATTAAAATTAGCCTGAAAATTGGTGTAAAATTAAAAAAGAATAAAACAAATTAAAGTTCAGCCAAAAACATTGCTTACATACAATCATACAAACCAAACCAAAAGCCCAAGGTAACTCTCAGAGTCAGTCCTCACCTTACACTGTTTTCCAGCCCTTCTCCCTGTGGGGGAGGGATCTATACATTCCTGCTTAATCCTGTCCTGACTGCTCTCTTCTCCATTCTCCCTATCTGCCACTGCCACCCCCACCCCCTGATTATCTTCATTAATCAGCCCCCTCCTAGGGTGCAATCTTTAATCAAACTCTCTACTACCTGACTTGCATTCATTTCATCCTGTAGCTGTTGTACCTTCCCTACCCCTCTGTTCATTGTGCCTGCACAGCAAGTACATTACTTCGCATTACTGTCCTCTTATTACTGCTAGCTGCTGATTTATTTGGTTATTACTGTTAACTACTGAGGTATTTGATGGTGCTAAGCTGTAACTGCTGTTCAGAACTCCTATATGTTTTGAGAGCTAGTCAATGTTTTAACTTACTTATCCGAAAATGCTATCCCCTCCCACTGGAAAATACCTCACGTCATCCCACTCCATAAAGGTGGTAGCTCCTCAGACATATCCAACTATAGACCCATTGCCATTCTTTCCCCACTAGCCAAAATAATGGGGAAATGTGTACACAAGCAACTAATGCAGTACCTTTCACAGAATAACTTACTATCCGACTCCCAGCATGGTTTCAGGTCATACCACAGCACCACCTCAGCCCTCCTTTTCCTTTACTACTGCCATAAACCAAAACAGGAATGACAACAGGCTAACCTCTGCCCTCTTTCTTGACCTATCAAAAGCCTTTGACATGGTCAATCATGAACTTCTCATTCTTTCACTAAAATCTATTTCCCTCAACAAGCCTGCTATCCAGTGGTTCCAGTCCTATCTGACTGGTAGACAGCAGACGGTACTATGGCAGGGCAAACTCTCCAGCCAGTTACCTCTCACACTTGGTGTCCCTCAAGGGTCAATACTAGGTCCACTACTCTTCTCTATTTTTATCAACAACCTCCACACTGCTATCTCTAAAGCCACCTGCATTCAATATGCAGATGATTCCACTCTCATCTGCTCAGGCACCTCCCTATCTGACTTGCAAATCTTAACCCAAAATACTTTTAACTCTTATCGAGAACTGGCTCACCAACCAACACCTACTTCTGAACCCCAATAAAACTAAACTTCTACTCTTCTCTCCTACTAGTAGATCAACCACACTTTCATTCTATGTCACATCTAACAATGGTACCACTATTTCCCCAGATAATCACACCAAACTGCTAGGGGTTATCATAGACAATAATCTCAAATTTGACCTACAAGGTCAACAAAACCATACAGACCATCAATAAGAAGCTTGGATCACTGTACAGAAACAAGACAATTTTAACCCCACTGGCTAGGACTGTAATCGCCCGATCACACCTACTCTCTACTCTTTTATATGCCTCGCCTGTACTCTCAAACCTCAACAAATCCGAACTAGGTAAGCTGTCACATAGCTACAATCATATTGCCAGATTCGCAACTGGCTCTTCCTATTGAACCCACCACTGCCAGAACCTTAAACAACCAGAGTGGCTAGAACTGCTCAGCTTAATTCAATTCAATCAACTCTTAATAGCTCACAAAATTTTGTACCACCCTAAGGATACCCCCTCACTTAAAAATATTATTAAGCCATATAGCGACCTAAGAACCCTACGGTCAGCCGATAAACTACTGGTCCAAACCCACAAAGCTAATAACTCAGCTGGTGAATCCCTGTTTGCCAACTTCATTGGAAAAACCTGGAATTCATTGCCAAACTATATAACCCTACAATCCTCCAAAAGTCTCTTAAAAAAAAAAAACCTCCAACAGTATCTCAAAGTGAATTGGCTATGCCCATGTACCAAACCCTGATTAAGTTATAAACTAAAAGCATATTCTGCAATTATCATAACTTGTAACTACATCACCAAGCTCTGCTTCCAATATGATGTCTCTTACTTTTAATTGTCTGTCCATGAGAATTGTCAGTCCCTACTAGGGAACACTACTAACCCATTGTATATAATCACTTTGTTTTTGTAATTGTTTGCTAACTTCTGTGTAATCTATGTAAGTTTGTCTATGTGGAGCTTTTCTCCCTGGGCCTCCGCTGAGAATGGACATGTATCCAGTCGGACTATCCCGGTAAACAAATGTAAAATAAATAATAAATAAATAACTATACCAGAAGAATGTAGTGCCCCTGCAATCACAGACACTCAAGTTAAAACAGCCCTATCCAAAGCCAAAAACACAGCATCAATGGGATTGGACGGTGTCCCAGGCTGCGTCCTACATGAGCTCAAAGATGAACTAACCCCTCACCTAAACACACTGTTTAAACTCAGCCTCTCCACAGGCTATGTGCCCACAGAGTGGCGCACAGCAACAGTTATTCCACTCCACAAAGGTGGAGCCACAACAGACCCCAGGAACTATCGCCCTATAAGCCTGACTAGCTTGGTCTGCAAAGCTATGGAGCGCATCATCATGGATCTCATTAACAAAGACATTGGAAACCTCCAAACACTGGACCCTACCCAGTTCGGCTTTGTTAAGGGCAGATCATGCCTCCTAAACCTGGTGGACTTCTTTGAGACAGTTACCAAAGCTATAGACGAGGGAAAGGTGGTCCACACAGCTTACCTAGACCTCATAAAGGCCTTCGACACCATTCCCCACTCAGGTATTATAGACAAGCTCACCAGCCTAAACATAAACCCCTACACCAGGAGATGGGTTGCCAACTGGCTGATGGACAGAACCCACATGGTAAGAGTTGCGGGAGCTAGGTCTGACTCATACAAGTGGTGTTCCCCAGGGCTCAGTTCTAGGACCCCTCCTGTTCGGCATATACTTCTCAGGGGTACAGGCAAGCACAGGAGGACTATGGCTGACCAAGTTCGCAGACGACTGCAAACTGGGGGCTATAACTGACTCTCCGGCTGGAACAGACATCCTCCAAAAGGGTCTCACTGAGACAGATACCTGGTGTCAAAACCATGCATAGTCATACCCTTTGGAAAAAATAAAGTACCCACAAACTACCACATAGGTGGTAGCCCCCTAAATACAGAAGGCGTAATAAGGGATCTGGGGACCCAAGTAGATAGTAACCTCTCCTTTGATAATCACATTGCCAAAGTGGTTAGAAAATCCTGCTATTTGGCCCACCTAATCACAAAAGGGTTTGCATCCAGATCGAAAGTGGTCATTGGGCCCCTCTATGCATCACTCATCAGACCCATCATAGAGTACAATGCCCCATTTGGGATGTACCTTAGAAGACACTTGCAACAACAAGAAAGACCACAGAAGTATCTCACCAAGAGGATCACTGGCCTCAAGCAGATGCCCTATGCAGTTTGACTAAAGAAACTCCAGCTGTACTCTGCTGCATACCACCTACTCAGAGGTGATCTCTGCCTGACATACAAGGCCATGTCCAACCCAGAATTGATGGACATGCTCCACCTAAAGAAAACCATATCCCCACAAGCCACACTCTTCAGGGATCTAAACCTCACCACAACAATAAATAGGACGCGCTGGAGGGATAGGTTCTTGTCCCAGAGACTTCTCATGCTCTGGAACAAGATTCCAGTCTACATTAGGCAGAGCTCCTCGCTAACCCTCTTCAAGAGAAACCTTGACGAGTGGATGGGAAACAGAAAGTTTACCCCAGTGATCACTTCAATGGCTCTGCTGGACAGAAGCACATGGAACTAACCAGCATGGTGCACTGGAACTACTCCATGTACAACTGACAGTTAGCAAGACACCCATTCAAGTTATAGCCAACAACAGATCCCCCTCTGTGACTCAGGACACCTGCTTCTCCTACTTGGATCTACTTGACTCTAGCAACGTACCCCTAATATCCTGATCCTTGGTGACTTCAACTACCCCCACCTGCACTAATGCACTCACCCAACGATTCCTTGACTTCATTGGTTCTAACGCACTAGACCAACTTGTCTCATCCCCCACAAGGGGAGATACATTTTGGACTTGGTTCTCACCAACATGGGTGACCGCTGCACTATTCCCATAGTATGTTCTTCGATGGTGAGATCATATCATCGGTCTGTTTCATTCAAAGTTTCTATCCCACCCAAACCCCCCAACCATAACCATGCTAAAAAACTTCTCAAAAGTTGACTACAACTGCCTAAGGGAAGATATCAGTGGCTTCACACCACAGCTTCCCTCAGAGGATGCAGGCAGCAATGCTGAACAGTATGCCAATGTAGTACACAAGCACCTGTACAGCTGCAAGGACTCAACCGTACCCAACAGAACTAAAACCTACTCCTCAAGGAAACACAAACCTGTCTGGTGGACATCCTCGCTCATCAGGCTTTATAACAAAAGGAAGAAACTGTTGTCCAAGGGTACAAAGGAACAAATTCCAAATTGGAAAAACTCCCTCAACAAGCAAATTAAATCACTAGTGAAAATCTCCAAAGTTGATTATGAATCAAAACTAGCCTCCAAAACAAAGGGAAACCACAAAGCCTTCTTCAGTTATGTCAGGGACCTCCATGGCAAAGCCCAGGTTTGTTCAGAATTAGTACTTAACGGTGTCACTCACACTGATCGTGTTGACTTAGCCAACCTGCTAGCAGATAAGTTCAGCACAAACTTCACCCCTTGCCCCCCCAAAGGCCCTTTCAACATCCCCAATACTTGTCCCACACCTCACATCTCCATAGATCATAGGAACTTACTAGGCTATTGGCCCTGAAGCCCTCACAAGCCTAACCAAAAATTTAGCCCATGTTTCGACAAGTCAGCACCTAATGTCCCTGTCCAGCAGGGACACAGGTGGAATCCCAGTGGTGTATTTTCTGTTCCCAATCCAGTTATCCAGGTTTCACTTAAAAATGGTTAATGAGGTACTCTGCTTGACGTGAAGAGGGAGTCTACTCCATAGAAGGGGGAGTTTCTGGGACACAAATCTATCCCGCCAACAAGTCCTATTGATGTCACAGACCAGGTCAAGTGTTAAAGGCCATATTCAAGGCAAAGAACACAGCTTCCATGGGACCTGCATCATCTCCAAGAACTAGCTTCACCATTGAGCACCCTATGCAAGCACAGCCTAAGTACAGGCTTCATTCCAGCAGACTGGAGACCTGCCACTGTTATCCCTTTGCATAAAGTTGGTGCCACTACTGACCCTGGAAACTATCGTACCATTACCTTGGCAAGTCTGATCTGTAAAGCCATGAACCATATTATTATGGTTGTCATAAACAAGGACATAGGCAATCTCCAAACACTTGACCCCACCCAGTTTGGATTCGTCATGGGTAGATCTTGCCTGTTGAACCTTGTTTACTTCATTGAGACTGTCACCGGGGCCCTGGATGATGGAAAGTCAGTGGATACAGCTTACCTTGACTTAGCCAAGGTCTTTGACACAATCCCCCACTCGGGCATCACTGAAAAGCTAACACAAATGGCGTAATTCCCTATCTCATCAACTGGGTGGTCAATTAGCTCACGACAGGACCCACAAGGTCAAAATAGGTTTCTCCACCTCTGATAGCAGACCTGTCACTAGTGGTGTTCCCCAGGGATCTGTCTTAGGAACCCTACTGTGGCTGACCAAATTTGTGGATGACTAAGTTGGGTGCTGTCACTGACTCCTCAAATGATGTTAACATACTACAAGAGGGTCTCACAGTAACAAATGACTGGTGCCACAGTCATGGCCTCAAATTAAATGCAAAAAAAAAAATGTATCATCATACCTCATCATACCATCTGGTAAAAACATGACCCTTACTGATTACCACATCAACGGCAACCCCCTAAGCACACAACCTGTGTTGAGAGACCTAGGTACTGAGGTTGACAACAATCTCATATTTGACCATCATGTAGTAGCAGTGGTAAGAAAAGCCTTTTACTTGGTACATCTCATAAGTAAAGGGATTGCATCCAGAAAAAAGGAAGTTATTACGTCTCTATACTCCTCCCTCATTAGACCAATAATCTAGTATAATGCCCTGTTTGGTATGTACCTCTCCAAACATCTGCATCTGGAAAGGCCACAGAAAAACCTCACAAAGAGAATCAATGGCCTCCAACACCTGTCCTATGCGGATAGGCTCAAATCACTATCATTCTACTCAGTATTGTACAGACTGCTCAGAGGTGATTTGTGTCTCGCCTACAAGGCAATCTCAGACCCTGCCCAACTAGAGATGCTCCATATCCGTAAGTTTAACTCCTCATACTTTACATGCTCAAAAGGGTTGAATCTAGTATGTGACATCAACAAACCCTGCTTGAGAGACAGGTTTGTTTCTCAGAGGCTGCCCAGTCTCTGGAACAGACTTCCTGCACACATCAAACAGAGTACCTCCCTGACCCTCTTCAAGTGCAACTTTGATAAGTGGATGGGAAAACACAAATTTGTCCCAGGGGTTCCACCTGTGAACCTCACTGACAGAGTTGACAGGTGCTGACTGAGGTTTCTTTACTGGGGATAAACTCTTGGCTAGGCTTGTAAGGACCCCAGGGCCATTAGCCTAATAACCTTCTATGATAAGGAGCATGACAGAACCTGATAACAGATAGATTACTGCAGGATCTGATCTTGTGTTAGAAAAAGAAAGGAATCTGTGGGACACAGCAACACATTATATAACTTATCAGACATTCTGGGAGCAGATGGCTGAGTATCCAGGAAATGTTAGCTGCAAAGAAAGTATCCTCTAAGGATGGCAACGCAGGAGGAACAAATGCAGGATGAGGAAAACTCACTTGTCACACATCATAATATCTCTGGTGGAATTCTGGTATTTCTTTTGTTCCCAATGAAAGAAGTTATTCATTCTGACAATAGTATCAGAAGAATACAACTCCTCAGAATGGAACATGAAGAATAACTTTACTTAGAGTCAGAGTCCCCATACTGTGAAGTGGGAATTTGAGAAATACAGTCCAAGTCTAAATACTGTCCATCACACTAGGGATTATAATTGGAGAGACAGGAAAATATTTTCTTTTCTAAATGAGGGGAAGATTCAGCATGTAAACATAGATTTTAAATAAACCTATAGCAAAACCCACTCAATCTTCCTTATTATGCACTTTGGGAGAAGATAAATGTCTAAGCATGTTTCCTTTTTTCTAGGAGACCTCCTCCCAAGAAAAAGAACAGTTTGAAAGATGGTTCATACCCTGTGAATGAAGCTCCTCAGAGCGTTTTAGTGAGGGAGCAGGCAGAAGTGACTCCCCATTATCTGACAAGAGCAACTGAACAGCTGTCCTAATCCTTAGTGGCTTCCTGAGGAGCAGCACCAGGTGGACCAAGAGAAAGTGATGAGCGATCTGAGAAACAATAGGTGGCCACAATGGAGTCACCGGCTGCGGTGAAGGGGAGCCCATAATGAAGTCTGAATCCCCATGGATACCTTCTCTTCTTGCAGCTTAGGGAGGGAAAGATTGAGTTATCATGACCCAAGTCCATGTCCTTGGCATAAATGGTGTCTGACAAGTCGTTAGCAAAGCTTTGCAAAGTCTGTCTTACTAAAGTTATGAGGTACAATTTATAGTGACAACCACCACATACTAGCCCCAGTCTCTAACAACACTTTTGGACAGAAAAATAACACTAACTCACAAAAATGATAAATTAAAGAGAATTTCCACAGAGACCTGGGGCCATCTGCCTATCGATAAAGAGCAGCCAGTGGATCCTTGAAGAGTTGCTCTTACCTCCTGACAGAACAGTTATGGTCTGAGGTAAAATAGTTTAGTGCCAGGGACCAAACGCATTAGTCACAGTCCCCAACAAGAAAGTAAAACTCTTCCTCACAAAATATGGCAAATAATAAGAAATGTCCCACAGGGACTTTGAAATATCTGTCTACCAAAAGATGTGTCTAATAAGTGGGCAGTGGAGCTAAAGATAGTCTGTGAAACAACCTGATAGGAAAAATAAGTTTTGAGGCAAACGTTTTAATGACAACCACCAAAGCCACAAGTTTTGACCAAAAAGATACATTTTTTCCCACAAAAATCTATTACTTGAAACTTGAAAGACAATTCCCACAGAGAACACTGACAAAAAATGCCAAATATGAAGTAAAACTTTCAGTGACAACTACTATAAACACCAGCTCTAGCTTTTATCAAATATTTCTGACAGAAAAGAACAACTTTTCTTCACAAAAAATGATGGTGTGTGCGACAGTGTGAGGTATTGCCAGCTATGTCAGGAGAAGCAGAGCAGTGGATGTGTTACATATGCCAGCACGGCTAGCTGGAATTTTGTAAAGTATTATAGGTCATTCATATAACAAACTGATTTGTAGAGATGATTGTATTGAAAAATGTATTTGTAAAGCTGCTTGTGTTAAAATGTATAGTGTGCTCTGCTGGACAGAAAAAATAAATATACATGCATTATTGTAACTGTTTAAATATTTATATTTTAACAGAGGATACTGGAAGAGAAGAAGTTAATCTCAAACTTTAAAAATAGTAAGAAATTAAATTACTGGGCCGAGGCCATAAAGATGTTATCTCACAGTTTTGAATGAAGCCAGAGACACAATGTCTGTAAGAAGTATGGTTTATTAACTCCTGAAGGAAGAGTGAAAGTGTTTTATGGTTTTATGACTTCCAGAAGCTGTAGCACATCTTAGCAAGGCTCTGTGTGTGTATTATCAACACATAGGTGCTAAATCCTAGCTGTTTCTAGCAATGGGGGGAGGGGAGTTGCATGGGAACCATGAGTCAAATGACCAGATGTATGTCATGTCATTCTGAAATCCATCACTAAAATAATGTGCAATACTAGTCGAGACTGAAGTCTCACGGCAGTCTGTTCTTGGAACCTGACAAAGAAAAAAGACCACTCACCTACTTCATCTTGCCTTGCTCTAGTAAGTGACCAGGGAATAGTAACTCAAGATCAGTTAGGAAAATACAGTGAGATTAGTTAAGTACTGTTTTTCTGTATCTGTGTGACTCTATTCATCTGTGTTATTTTAATATTTCCTGTGGTTGAAACTCTGGTGTTTATTTTAAAATGTTATTTAGTATTTTCATGTTCTTTTATTATTTATTATTAAATATATTTAAACTTTTCATTGTGGCTGATCCTTTAGATAATATGTTAACCTTTGAGAGTACTCATATTTGTTTTGTGACTCTGTGGCCTCTCCTGAAAGACTTACTGCATTGGTCAAACTACCATTTATATTAATATTAATTTCACTCAGTATAATTGAGTACCCTTGTAAGAGCCTTAGAGTAGCTGGCTTGGGAGTGTCTGGTGGCAGCAACTACCTTATAGTCTGGGCAGAAGGGGCATAGCTAGTAAAACTGTGCCAGATTTTCCCAGGTGTGTGTGTGTGTGTGTATCAAATCTCAAAGAGTGTGTGTATCAGCTACTTGCAGCAGGGACAAGAAGCACTGGTTTCACAGAGACAGTGGTAGAGGACTACTCGGCTGAGGACTTAACCTCACAGCTGTGCCAGTGGGGAGCCTTACTGGGAACCTGGGGAGAGACAGTGAGAGAAACCCTGACCCCAGGCTGAGTGTGTTCTCTGTGTGCTCTTAAGGGAAACTATATTTGATGCAGAGAGCTGCATCTGGAAATACTGGGTGTATCCATTTTTGTTCCAAGTGAACGTCCCTCTCCAGTGCCAATGGTGAGGTTTCAGGCTCCTTGATTACTGGCCCAGAGTGGGGATGTCACAGAGTGGAAGGTACTTCCCACTGGGGTACTTACCTGCCCAGCCTTGGTGAAGCACTAGTTAACCGTTGATCACTTGAGCACACTTCAACAGCAAAAAAGTTCTGAAGTTTTGGCTCTATAGCCACTGATTTTATACTCTTCTCTTTGAGCTATACAATAGCTAAGATGTGTGGAAGGTGCTCTAAAACATTGGAATCTGGCTAGCTTGATCCTTGGTAGGCTGTCCCATATAGCTTTGGCTACTTCAACAATGATCTAATGATGAGCATCAGTGACATTCAAGAGATGAATTTTGATATTAGATATAAAAAGGTCAGCTAACTCAAAAGGTACACGGGTAAGCCTATCATAAAAATTAAATTCCCAAGGACTGGACAAGTTATTTATTAGGAGATGGAGATGAGCATCCCATTCAAGAATGACATGACAAATCTGCGACAAGTCAAATTCTGCCGACTACAAGGTTACGATGCACAGAGATGGTTGAAGCATGGACCATGACTATGGAATAACTAAGAGCCAAGACAAAATTTGTGTGAACTGTGTCAAGGCAATCCCTGCAGTTCACCGACTAAGTTGGAATGCGATAGTTCTTAACTCAGACAAAAAACATTTCTTTACTTGACAGAATAAGTCTACCTTATAAAAATGGCTTATTTCGCTTGCTGCTCTACTTTCAAACATCCCAGCACTACGTCTACCTCAATCTGGGAATAAGGGGATCACACCTTATTGCATATCTTCTTGCCTTCTACAGAAGGCAGAATCACTGCAAAAAGGGGCTCAACTGTCTGCTGTATGAAGCAGCAAGGAGACTTTCTATGGTTTGCGGCTGTTTCTAGTGAGTGGCTCAGACTGAAAGTGATAGAAGTAATGGAGTATTGCTGAAATAGGAGTGTGAAAGTAAAATTTTTTTTTTTTTAGCCCTACATGAGCCAGTTATTTAGTATGTAGGAAGTGTGTGTGTGTGTGTGTGTGTGTGTGTGTGTGTGTGTGTGTGTGTGTGTGTGTGTGTGTGTGTGTGTGGAGCATAAATGTGTTGAATTGTCCTTGATTTCACAGAATCTCTCTTCATTTTGCCTCATATTTTGGTGTGTCCCTTGGCAGAGTTTTTTTTTCTTGTAAATCAATTAAGGCTGGAGTCAATAACTAATGACAGACTGAGTTGCAAACTTTATAGACTTCAGAAAAAGCACGCCAATGCAAAGCTTTATATTCTACCAACTTTATAAGTACACAAGAGCAACACATGCCCCTGGTTTTGGTAATTTGTCACCTATTGTGTTGTAGCATTTCGCTTGGCTTTTTTTTAACACCTTTATTGAATTACCACTTAAGACACAGGCAAAAATACATTTATATAAAAGAAAACAAAACACGTTAATGTGTTCACAGCTACATACAGTATACATCACATATATTTTGTATACACTTATCATCAATCCAATATTCCAGAAACTGATCAATTCCTGCATTTCCTTAAAGCTGACTCCTCCTCCAAAACATTATTCTGCATGTATTATCCCCACAATTTCCATTCTTTTCTATGTAATGTCTTACCCTTTTCTAAAGATCTCACTTCCCAGTTCATTTAGCTCAATTAGCCACTACTCTAAATATAGTCAGTTTAGATTCTGATTTCTATTTTCTAGTAATTGCTTTTTTGTCAGCCACCAGAATTAAACTTAACAAAGATTTACTAAGTCTAGGCAACTCAGATCCTATATCCCAGCTCAAAAAAAAAATAATAATAATTTCCTTAGTTACACTCATTTACCCAATATTCCTGTCAGACTTCTCTGTAAAGAGTTAAGGTCTCAAAACTCTTCATTACACTCCCAAAAAAAGAAGTTATGTACCTACCATAATGTTCCATGTTAGTTGTCTTCATCTTGCCTTCCTTCTTGCTGTTTGGGTTTGGAGCCAATCCTCGGCTCCGACTTGGCCATCTTCTATAGCTCGAGAGCTGTTTACTGACTCAAGGCTACCCCTTATCCCAGAATGCCCAGCGTCAGCTACCCAGATCTCATTTGTGATAGAGCACACTAGACATAAGTAGAGTAACCAGTTACTAAAACTGGTTGTCCAATACACCTAAACAAGGAAAGAGTTATAAATTACCTGGTATGTGAAGTAATAAAAGATGCTCAGCCAGTGAAAACAAAAGGGAACTCCTCACAATACTCTAGGAAGGGGGAAGGAGGGAGGGACGCAAGAAGGAAGGCGAGATGAAGACAACTAACATGGAACATTATGGTAGGTACATAACTTCTTTATGTTAAGTTGTCCATCTCGCCTTCATTCTTGCTGTTTGGGACAGCGTCCCTAGCACCTAAAAACCCGGGTGGCTCATTGGAACAAACTCTTCAGAACAGTAGAACCAAAGGAAGCTCTGCTCCGGGAGACCATATCTACTTTGTAATGAGAGATAAGAGTGTGGGGGTTTGCCCAAGTGGCAGATGCACAGATTGAGTCTATGGGCAACCTAGACTGAAAAGCTACAGAGGTGGCTAATGCTCTAGGGGAATGACCTTTTGGTTTAGTTGGTAGCTCTTTACTTCGTAACTGATAAATAAAGGCAATAGTATCAGATAACCATCTGGATAAGGTCACTTTAGAAACTGGAAGGCCTTGTTTGTTGAAAGCATAAGAAAGAAATAACTGGTCTGACTTTCTTAGTTCCTTAGTTCTATGGAGGTAAAAACGCAATTGTCTATGTACATCCAATTGGTGGAGCTTGTATTCTGCCTTGTTGCTGTGATTAGGAAAGAAAACTGGGAGCTCTATGGATTGATTTAAATTGTTCTCTGAGCAGACTTTAGGAATAAAGGATGGATTGGTCCTCAGAGAAACTCTGTCCTTGTGAAACACCAGGTAAGGAGGACAAACACACAGTGCTTGAAGTTCTGAGACACGTCTAGCTGAAGTGATAGCAACCAGAAAAAGTGTCTTCCAAGAAAGAAATTTTAAAGAGCATGATGCTGCCAGTTCAAAGGGAGGCAAAATTAAGGAGGCTAAAACTTAAATTGAGATCCCAAGGAGGGGGAGGATCTCTAACTGGGGGTCTAAGAACAGAGGAGGTGTCCGTGGTCACTGTGGCTACCAGAGGGGGTTGTATGAAAGGTCTGCCCTGAATTACTAGTGGGGAGACCATCCACCAAGAAAGGTGCCTTTTGCATGTTTCTGTGATCAGGATCATGTGAGACATGGGTAGTTCCTGGAAAGACCACTGCGTGAAAAGAAGCCACTGAAGGATCCCCATGTGGAAAAGCGCTAATGGGACAAGAAGAATGGCAGCTGCCATGGAGCCTAGAGCTTGGAGGACATGTCTGACTTGAACCCTTTTGCTCTGCATTAGAATTAACACTTGATGACGAATAGTGGAAACTCTTTCCTGTGGTAATCTTGCAAACATTTCTTCTGTGTTTAATTCTGCTCCTATGTATGTAATAGACTGACAGGGCAACAAGGCAGATTTTTTGAAATTTACTGTAATGCCTAGCTGAGTGCATGATGTGATTGTATAATCCCGTGCCTCTAAGAGTTGACACCTGGTGGTAGCAGTCAGGAGCCAGTCGTCTAGATAGGGAAACACCTGGAATCTTTGACGCCTCAGATGAGCCGTGACTACTGCCATACACTTGATGAACACCCTGGGGGCTGAGGTGAGACCAAAGGGCAGAGCTCTGAACTGGTAACGACTGGCCCCTACCTGGAAGCGAAGAAATCTCCTGGAGCATCTGTCCATCTTGATATGGTACTACGCGTCCTGAAGATCTACTGAGCACATCCAATTGTCCTGACCCAGAAAAGGGAAAATGGACTGCAGTGTCACCATCTGGAAATTTTCTTTTTGTACAGATTTGTTCAGTCTGCTGAGATCCAGTATTGGTCTCCAGTCCCCTGTCTTTTTTGATACTAAAAAGAATCTTGAGTAAGTTCCGGATCGTAGTTGGTTTGCGGGGACTTCTTAAATGGCTCTTTTTTCTAGCAGTGTTGAAACTTCTGTGACTGCTTGATCCCTTAGATTGGGTGAGACATCTGGGATGGGCTTTTTCAATTCTATGGGGGATTGATGGAAGGAAATTTTGTAACCTCCGGATATGATGGATAGTACCCATCTGTCTCTTGTTATATTTTGCCAGGCTTTGGGTAAAGCAGAAGTCTTCCCCCAACTGCCTCCAGAGGTGAGCAGTGGGGCAACCCTTCAGGGATCCTGGAAGGGTTTGGCAGAGAAAGTTTCTCTGTCACCCTGGTTTTGCGGTCCCCCTCTGCCACGAGGGCGGCATCTGTTATTGTTGTTTCCCCCTCTGTCCCTGGGGGAAAAATCACCACGGGTGTCAGGCAAGGGTCCCTGGGATTTTCGGAATCACATCTTTCCACTCTTCTGACCCTTGGGATAAGGTCTGGAAGGAGAGGAAAAATGGACTCCCACGGCAGAGAGAGTCTTGCCTTCCTGCTCACACCTGGTCAACGTGTCTTTCACCTGAGGCCCAAAGAGAAAGGAGCCATCAAAGGGAGTATTGGTGAAGGACGCTCAAAAGGGTTCCGCATACTGACACAGCCACATCCAAGCATGTCTCCTGAGAGCCACACCTGTCCCTGCGGCTCTGCTTGCTCCATCGGCTGCATAGAAAATCAGCCTCATGGAGGAGTTAACTATGGAATTAAGAGTGGCAAGTTGAGAAGCCACTTTGGCTGGTGCTCCCTCAGCTGTAGGATCTTGAAGGGTATCTCCAAGCTCTTTCAGGAGATCCCTTTGAAGACGTGTAAAATGGCAAAGTTAATTCAGGGACCTCATTGAAAAGATTGCTGAAGCAAACATTCGCTTTCCATATCTGTCCATCGTTCAAGACTCTTTGTTCGGAGGATGAACAGATGAAGAGGTATCTGCTAACTCTTACTTGGTGGCTGCTGCTACCACTTGTTTGGTCTCCACGGAGTAGGTTCCACAGAATCTGGAGCTGACCAAGCCTTTCGAGCCACTACAGATATGAGTGGATCGAGAGGAGGAGATACCCAGGAGGTGGAAGGTCAGGAACCGAATGCATCCAGGTATACAGACTTGTCCTCGGTAGGGGCTAGGGAAGTCCAGTCCCTCCTCTGTCTAAGCATTTCAAGGATGTCCGAAAAGGAAACATCTTCAGAGGGAGACCTTGGGGACTCTTCTGATTCATCCATGTCTGCATCTGAAGTGACAGACTCAGGGGAGTCTATGTGCTTCGTCTTGCACTTCTTCCGGGGAGGCTCCGAGTGATCAGGGGAGGCTTCGGAAGAAGAGGGATCACCCAATGGGGTGTCCTGAGACATAGGTTCCCTACGCTTGAGGTCTGGAGGAGGAGTAGAGGTTGGCACAGACACCACGGGGGGAGGAGCCGATGGAGCTGGCAGTAGAGCTGTCTCGGGGGACAGCACACTCCGCATGACCTCAAAGGCATCCCGACCTCTAGGCAGAGAAAGCTCCAGCTCCAAAGAAACAGGAGTCTTTCTCCGCTTTGAGGGTGATGGTTCAGAGGCAGATGTTGGAGCTGAGCTCACCTGCGCCGAAGCTCCGAGGGGGGGAACGGGGTCGGACAAGGGTCCGATGCCACTCCCCCCCTCGGAGCCGACGAGAGAACCTCGGTGCCCAGATCCCTCGATGGAAGGTACCATCGAGGCAATCGGAGCCGACATCGGAACCGAAGGAGAGATGATGATTGGTGCTGACGGTTCTACTACCTGCGCATCCATGGTCTCTGGCTTTGAGCTAAATGTAGTCGGAGGAGGAATAGAAATAGAGGCAGTTGGAGCCGGTACCTGTTGAAGTGGACTGGACAGAATTTTTGCCAGTGCCTGTGACTTAAGCAACCTACTTACTACTTTCTCCACATCATGATCCGATAATCTAGAGGATCAACAGGAGTGGGAAGAATGATGGCTACGTTCACTCTGTAACAAAGGTGACAGAGGTGCCGAGTGGATGGACTCCAAGGATGAAGACCTCAGTCTCTTATGGCTCCGAGACAGCTCTGAAGTAGCAGATGGAGCCGATGGAGGAGTTTTCTTGTCAGTGCCAGACTGTACCGACATACTTAGTTGGTCAAGTAAAGGAGTTGGGTCCGAAGGTGGAGCCAATGGCTTGAAAGACTTAGGGAATTTCGCTGGTCGAGTACTTTTAGCCGGAGAATCCTGAGGTTTCAATAATCCCCGAAGGATTAATTTGTTTTTGCTCTCCTGCAGGACCCTTGGACTAAAAGCGTGACATATAGAACAGGAGTCCTGCAGGTGAACAGCGCCCAAACAATATACACAACTAGTGTGCCCATCTGTCAGAGACATTTTCTGACAGCATGAGTCACACTTTCTGAAGCCAGACACCTTGGTATCTTTAGACATTATAGTAACAACAACCACAACAACAATAATGAAAACCTATACTACAAAAAAAACAAGAACAAATAGACTTTTTTTTTTTTTTTTTTTACAGTTAAGGAATAGAAGGAAAGCCTCTAATTTAAACGGCTATCCTGGGGGGTTTCTCTAATTTAAAAGAGTTCAAGGGAACAGATGGCCTGAGACTTATGGAGCGACGGCCAACAAAGCTAAAATACACAAAAACGCAATAAGGGATAAAGGAATATTATCTAGACAAAAAATAGACAAATACTTGACAAACTTTCAAGAAAAAACAACAATATATATAGAAAAAAGATTATACTAAGCCTGAGCCAGTAAGGAAGCAACCTCGTGGCTGAAGCGGCAAACGAGACCTGGGTAGCTGGAGCTAGGCATTCTGGGATAAGGGGTAGCCTCGAGCCAGTAAACCGCTCTCGAGCTATAGAAGATGGCAGAGTCGGAGCCAAAGATCGGCTCCAAGCCCAAACAGCAAGAACGAAGGCGAGATGGACAACTTAACATCATATGTTCCCAGTTACCTCTTTCTTCCCCATTATATCTCCAACATTTGCATCAACCTGAGGAAAAATTCTTTGGAGTCTTCTTGAGGTATAAAAATAGCCATGCAAACACTTGCAAGCAAAAATCTTAAATCTTCTAGACTATTTGGTAGTAGTACATATGTCCTCCCATTGTTTCCTTGTGAACTGCTTATCCAGTCTTTCTTCTTAATCTTTTTTAACCTCCTCTGATTGATTCTTTATCCCTTTTTTAACAGCAACTTTTGTTCTAAATTCCAAGTAAAAACTCTAACAGAGCAGGTCTTTCATTTAGGACCCCCCCCTCTCTATAGATATATATATATATATATATATATATATATATATATATATACATATATATATTCTGATATCAATGCCTGATAGGGAAGAAGACAGTCTCTAGCCTGCAGTCCAAATGTTTTCCTGGCATCTTCCCACTCGATTACCTTTCTTTGCTCCCAATACTTTTGTGTCTTTACTAGTTTTCCCCATCAAATTCTAGCCACCTCTTGCCAATTCTCTTGCTCCTAAATACAGTCATCTTTACCAGCAGTATCTCCTTTATCCATTTTCATGTTGGCTTAGTACTTAGAATATTTTCTGCTACCTTACAAATACACATTCTGTATGGTTATTGCTAAGGACCTGCATCTAAAAATATCACTCTTGAATTTCCCCTCACTTCATCATCTCTTTCCCTTTTGAATTACAGCTTTCTGCTTGTGTTATGTATATGTGCCTTATCTATGCATCTTTAAAATATCCCTTCAAATCAGGTAATCCTAAACCACTTTTTTGTTTTGGATAGATCAACTTATCCCACTTGACCCTTGCCCTCTTCCCCTCCCAGATAAAATCCAACTCTTTATTACTGTCCACAACTTTTCCTCTGGTTGGTGCCTGATCTATAAATAAAACTAAAGGGACTAAACACATTTTCACTGCTTGGGTCTTGCTATCCATATCCATAAACAAGAGTTTCCAATTTCTCAGCTTTTATATACTCTTTTGTTTCGTCTCTTTCCTTATATCCTTAGCTGTAATAACAGAATCTTTTTTAACCAATATTCCTAAATACTTCATTTTATCATGTACCCGCAAATATGTGTATTGCTGAACCAGTTCATGTATGGGCACATAGTTCACAGCTATATCCTTTGTTTTGTCTTCATTAATTTTATATCCCAAAAAGACTTGAAACCATTTCAGAATGTTCTACAAAACTGAGATGCCCTTTTCTGGTTTTATCAGGTACAAAATAATGCTGTTTGCAAATAGCAATTATAAGAAAAGTTGGCTTTATCAATTATATCTTTGAATTTCTGGGCTCCTTATTTTCTTTGCCAAAGGTTCTAAATACAGCACAAATAAAGGGGAGACAGGACATCCCTGCCTGGCTGCTGTTTTCAGAGGGGAACCCTCCCACTTTAATTTTTTACCACTTATCCCTCATGCATCCTCCTAATTAACCTCATTATTATATCAGGGAAATCAAATGTTTCCATCGTCCTACTCTAAAGATCCCAAATTACTCAGTCAAATGCTTTCTCTGTATCAAGACCCAATAACAGCAATTGTATTTTTTACATTCTGCTTCCCTCTGGGTCATCATTTTTCTATTAATGTTGGCAAATGTTTGCCTCCCCTCCACAAAACCACCTTCATCCATATCTGTCAATTTGGCATGCTCTTTGCCATTCTTTCAGCTCTTATAGACAAACACTTTATAATCATGATTTAAAAGTGAAATGGCCAATATAAAGCTGGATATTTACAGTCTTTAGGTATTACAGCCCTAACAGCTTTCTTCCATGATGTTGGTGCTCCCCCTCCTTAAAAAAATAAACAAAACCTTCCAGATCTTTATCACTTTTTGCCCTTCTAACTTCCAAACTTCCACATAAATGCCATCTTTTCCTGGAGACTTTCCTGCAGACTGATTATACATCACTGCTTTTATCTCATCTCCTCCTATGTTAACTGTTAATTGCTGAGCCTCATCCACATCTAACCTTAGCAAACCCAAGTCTTACATAAGTATTTCCATTTGTGTTTCTTCTTGATTTCCATATTTCTCTGCTTTATACAAATTTTCATAAAACTTCCAAAATATCTCTAAAAATTCTACAGGATTACTGGGTATTTTTGTTATAGGCTCCCCATGTTTAGCAAGAACCCCTTCTAATTTCTGTTGTCTAATTGTTGTGGTAAAAGTTTTGTGTTCAAGAGTTATCAGAAAAACAGTTGCTTAACAGCAGTCTTTCTAAACTCATGCATATTATCCAGATACGACCTTATTTTCTCTTTAGCACTCTGCAATTGCATAGACTTGAGTGTCTTTCAAAATGTCTACCTCTTTGATTCAGTGCTACGCTCTACATACCTCAGAAGTCATGCAGTTCATCAAATCTTTGCTGGATGTCCTTCTTTGCTGTTTTCTTCCAGTCTCTCCCAAATCCTCTTCATCAAAACTGACTTCTACTTCTCTGGACATGTCCCCAAACCACCATAACCTCTTCTCTTTGAGCTTCTGCTTCAGTATAACTGGAGCAACTTTGATTTTTCCTCTGATATTACCAATTCTTCATCTGTCTCACAGTGTGCATCCTACCATCATCTCAAGCACTTCATCTCCATTACTTCTAGCTTCCTCAACTGCTCTGCCTTTACTACCAGGGTTTGTGTACTATACAGAAGTACTAGTCACATCACTGTTTAGTACACCTTACTTTTCAACTTCTTTGGCAATCTTCTGTCACACACTATCTCTGGCACACTGTGCCAGATGGCTGTAGCCCCTCTGATTCTAGATTTGACCTCCTCATTCAGACTTCCTTTCTCCTCAACCATCCCTTCCAGATACTTGAAGCTGTTAAGCTGTTCCACTATTTTTCCTTTATTTTCAGTTTTAAGCGCCTTCTGATTTTCCTGATTTGCTGCCATGATAACTGTCTTGTACGTACTTCGTTTCATCCCTTGTGCCTCAGTTTTACATTCCATTTCTCCACTGTTTGCTGAAGTTCCAACTCATAGTCCACCTATAATGCCATATCATCTGCACACAGCAGCTTTGTCAGTCTGTCTCATCCAACCCGTTTGCTAACTTAGTCCATCACCATTGTGAACAAGCGATGGGCTCAGAAATGAACCCTGGTACACATTCACTTCCACAGAAAACACCTCTGTGAATCTGAACACTGCTCAATCTTGTCACTAGGTCTCTGCACACTGCCTGTTCTAATTCTTCCAATGTTTCCAGAACTACAAAACACTGCAGGACTGCCAACATCCGCTTTCTTGGAACCTTGTCATATGCTTTCTCTAAGTCTAAGGAATGCTTGGACTCTTTCCTCATATTTAACTTCTTATCCACTATCTGTCTCACTACAAAGATAGAGTCTGTTGTGCTGTTTTCTGATTTGAATCCGAACTGCTCACCTGCCATACTTTCTGCTATTCTGCACATTAATTTATCAGCCACCCTCTTTGGCTCTTTAATGTAGTGTGACAGGACTGTGATACCTCTACACTACCCACAGTTGTGAATACTCCCTTCGGTCTTGTACAATGGCATTTGCATGCTTATTCTCCAGTTGTCTGGGATATGCCTTTCTCTTCCCACTGCTATGAGTGCAATCAGGTGCCACTCATCCAACATCTTGATCATATGTGCCTGTCCTCCCCGATCCTGCTGCTTTCCCAGACTTCATTTTCTTTAGTGCTGTACTTACTTCTTCTAGGGTCGGCTCTTCTTCCTCTTTCATTGTAGGTGGTGTATCGGGTAGCACCACTATTTTCTTCATAAAGAAGCTGCTGGAAGGACTCTTTCTATCTGCCTTTGATGTCTTGTGGACTGGTAAGCAAGTTGTTTGTGACATCCTTTATGAACGGTGTCTGTTGTCTTTCTTCCTTATCTTTATTTCTTTGCCTTGCAACATGATAGAGTTTCTTTGTACCATATGCTAAGTCACGTTGCACAAGATGGTACAGTGACTTTAATGCCACAATTTTTGCTAAGGTGACTGCCCTCTTAGCTTTTGTTAACCAACCATTATTACTTCTTAGCCCAGTCCATCTTTTCTTTCTCACACTTTTTCCTTTTGATAACTTCCTGGACGCCTGCATTCCACCACCAGCTTTCTTTATCTACCTTATACCTATACATCTTACAAGGCACAGCTGCATACCTATTCTATAGTCATCACACATGCTGTTTTGAGGTGCTGCCATTCTTCAAGTCTGCCTATTTTCTCAGTCCTGATTATTTCTTTGAACTCTTCTGCTTTTGGCCTTAAAGCTAGTCCCTGTTGACCTCACAACCTTCTTTCATCACTGCTTGAAGCTGATTGTGGCCACCGCTGATTTATCCTGTGAGCCAACTGTTTCACTGGGGTTTACTTTGCAGTCTCTGATTCTACCCCAGTGCCTTTTATTTGGAGAAAATCTACCCAAGTTGTATGTTGGCCATTCTTGTATGCGATCTTGTGACTCTCACTCTCTCTCTTTCTCGCTGAACCACATATTGGCCATCATCAAACCATTAGTCATACAGAAGTTTAGAATGGCCTCTCCTCCTTTACTTGTGATGCCCCAACCATGTGGACCCAGGCAGTCCTCAAATCTCGTTCTGTCTGTCCCAATGTAAGCATTCAAGCCTCCCATTATCATTGCCAACTCAAGTTGTCCTGTTTTATCCAGTAGGTTCCGCAAATGCTGCCTGAATACACTTTTTCTTCCTATTATAACCCTGCTGTGGGGCATATGTTTAGATTATGAATCCATTTCCTTCTTTATATGGCAGTCTAACTGTGATGAGTCTGTCACTAACTATGATGACATCTCTCACCACCTTCAGAAGACTCTCCCTCACTACAATTCCCACACCTTTTCTTGTCTGACCACTCACCGAGTAGTTGAATCTAGATTCCAAGCCAAGTGGCTTTGCTGCACTGCCCTTCCACCTTGTCTCTGGGATACAAAGATGTCCAGTCTTCTCTCTACCATCATGTCATCCATTTCCAAGTGGCATCCTGTCACTGAACCTACATTCAGTGAAGCATACTTTAGTTCAAATTTGGTAGGTTAATTGGTTTTATGTTCGGCTTTCAATCCATAGAGCTATCCTATATACCCAAGTTGGGCAACTGGACACTGGCTGTAGGGCTTTATGGTGGGCATACATTGGCCAGTCGAGGCACATAAATCTCTCCCACTATTAACATGGGTCCCTGGTGAAGGTCAGAGTGGGCTGGGTTCTCAATCCACTTATTTCAAGCAAATACCCATTGTCCATCATTTACTGATATTACTCAATGTGACCAAAATCCCTAGAGATAATTTTTTATACAGACTGGCTAACCCTGGCATGGCTGGCAGTCTGTGATCTGTGACTGCCTAGTTAGAGGATACTGCTCATCACAGTTAATGCCTACAGTGACTGGTCTACACACAACTCTTCTCCTGACAGACACCACCTGCTGACCACAACTCCATTCAAATTTAGATGCGTTTGAGGTAGAAACACCAAACATCTTTTTGGGAGATGGGAGGAACCCCACTGGAAAAACATGCAAATTCCACGCTGATACTGGTTAACTGTCAGGATCGATTTGTATACCTTGCGCTTGAGAGATGAAGACTAACTATTGTGCCAACCGTGCAGACTAAGATGATCACAGGAAAAATAGTTGCTCACTCAATTTCATAGCAAGATTTATTTATATCTAGGATGCTTTCCTAAACCAGGGATCCCCTCAATAATATATCATGTCTAATACAACAGAGTACCTGTACTCAGTTTATATTTTCATAGAGGAATGGATCCGATATTGCATTAGAGCCTCCAAACACCATTAACCCAAAATAAATGTACACCAGTTTTACACAACATAAATTTTCTAATACACTGAAAAATGAGTACATAAAGATGCTACTATCAAAGCAGTACCACTGACTTTTCCTGGTTCTATGGAATAGAAGAAAGAGGCACTAAGAACCATGTGACCAGAGATCAACTGGTGGTTCAGACACAAACAACCAGGCAAAGGACAATGGCAAAAAGCAGCTTACCTTGCCAATCCATCCTGGGGGGGGGGGGGGGGTGGATCCAGTTAGCCAACTGTTACCAAGCAAGGCTTGCATGTTCACAACAGCTGCAAGACCAGGGCCTTGTCAATCCCAAACTGGTGCTGGCAGCCTCTCAGGTGCCCTTGCATATTCCATGGGGACAGTATTAAATGCTCCTGCAGTGACATGGATATCCATGTCAGCCACCAACGGTAGGGTTACAGGTGTGGTGCTGGACTGGCACTCATGGGGTTTAAATCTTGCCACTGCCAACCAAATGTGAAGGACAGGTAACATCTGACACCAAATGTGGAGATAAACTGCAACCGCTGCCTCTAAGAAGTGAAGTAATAGCAAAGAGTTCATATCAATCTGTTTTAACAATTACTTTTTATAGTATAACCTGCCTCCAAGCATAACAGAAACATGCACCACTTTCCTGGATATTGGCTTCCAACCTCCAGACCAAATTGTAGACAGGTGACTTACAGAGTTAAGTCTTTGACTCAGGACTCTTGGGCTCCTGCCTCACCTCTCTGTGAACCACTGTCTTCCCGCGTTCCTTTTTTTTTTTTTTTCAGGATAGCTGCTTTTAACACAAAGTATTATTTTCACACACAGTTCCCAGAGAAAACTGGAAGAATTCTCCCATTCTCCACAGCTTTCTCCATGGCCTGGCTGTACGGCCACCACTTTAGAAGAAGACAGCCATTTCCAGTTAAGAGTTTCTCTAAAATCAAGCCAAAGTTGGAATATGTCAACTAATAACTCTTTCATGGACAGTCAACCTAAGCAATCACATGGAAAGGCGTATACCATACAGCATGCTAATCAACACTGAAAATAATAGTTACCCTCTTCTCAGATAAACAGTGCATAAAAATTCTTATAAAATATAAATACCAGTGACAAGAGCTAGATGCAAATAAATTAACTTTACTTAAATAATGAAGAAAATACTGCAAAAGCAGACTAAAATGCACATAGGTTAGCATACACAAGGAAAATTAAAAAGGCACTAAATATACATATGCATAGAGAAAAACCTAAGCTTCGAGTATCTATGTTCCTCTGGACAGCTAACTACACGAACACAGATCCTAAATAAATAAATAACTAAATAGTATTTATAGATGGCTCCACACAGACAAGACAGCATCAACATCTCACATCAAACAGTTGTTTAACATGTTTTTCCCCCAACCACCCAGTGTCTATTATATCATCCTGTTGATGGGGAAACACACTGTAATACCATGTCTTTTACTCATCACTACAACCAACATGGTCAAAAACACATGGACATCTGCTGTCCCTCAAATTTGAATCTCAGCTGTACCTTAAATATAAGTATGTGTAACAATTACATCTCGCTGGTCTTTCATCGTTGTTTATTGCATTAACAAGAGATGCCATCACATCCTGGGGATTGAACACATTTCACAGTCCTTCGTCTTTTGGCATTCAGAAAAACAGCACCACATTCCTACTTTGAGGACACACACAGATAAACACAAGAAAGAAAAAAAGTAAAAAATACATTCTGTTTCAGTTAGCCAGGCATTATCACAATTGCCAAGTCCAAGCTACCCAAGAAAGGTGAAACCAGCCAAACTGATCCACTTAGTGCAGTTTTAATACGAAAACACACATTAAAACATACACATTTAAAACATCAGCGTTTTCGTTTCTATCAAGTAGACTTCATCAGATGTGGATAGATAAATGCAGTAAAGATTTTATACCCTCCGAAAACATAAGTTAGCCAATAAAATCAAACAACTAATTAAAAACCTAATTATCCTAAAATTCAAAAATATTCATAAATAAATATTCAATAAACACTCTATATAAACTTTTTTAAAAATAATCATGTTCCCTAAAATACTTTAAAACACAGCGCAACAAATCCAATACAATAACTGATTTGTTTCATTTTAAAATAATAAAATTTATACTCAAAACTTTCTGCATTAAATGTATATATAATATATAATATATATTATATTATTATATATAATATCACTCAGGAGAAACTTCAGTACCTAGATATAGAAATTTATAAAGAGATCAATAGGTTTAACTCTAAGGTACACAGGAAAAATACTTTTTCCAATTGGTATTTACATTTCATCAGTGCACATCCCTACCATTATAAAAAGAATATTGTCAAAGGACAATTTGTGCGGGCTATCTGTGTGGAGTCTGCATGCCCCCCCCCGCGGTTGGGTGGGCGTTTGAAAGACATACGTAAATGGGAAGACATACGTATAAGAAGCCTAAGACTAGTATATTTAATAATATGAAAGTTGTAGGAACTTTTCCATGTGGAAATTGTTCCGTTTGTAAGCATATAGTATCTGAAGTGGTTAAGATAAATGGAAGAAATTTCACCACTAGAGCAAGATACTCTTGTATGAGTAAAGGCATAATTTATGCTATTTTTTGTACATGTAACAAATATTATATTGGTGAAACCAAGAGAATGTTAGCAGATAGAATTAAAGAACATATCAGAGATGTAAAAAATAATAAATTTAGTAGTCCTATTGCTGAACATTTTAATTCTGTACATGATGGCAACATTGATTGTATAAAAGTTACCATACTGGAACATGTACCTCTTTATTACAATAATTTGGAATGGCAAAAGAATATTTTGAGACAGAAAGAATCTATTTTAATTATGAAGTATGGTACTTTACATCCTTATGGTTTGAATAGAGAATGTAATTGGCAAAGTCTTATTTAAAATTGTGACTTTAAATGTGTATTATACTTTTTTAATTGGTTGATTGTATAATTGATTTATTACTTCATGCTGTATATATTCTGAATTTTTAAAGGCTTCATTGTTTTACTCTACAAAGGCTGTTGGCCGAGGCGCTAGAGAGATTCGTTTGAGCTGAATAAATTTTATATTTTTGGAAGGTAGAGCTGGGACTCGCTGCTTGTTCTTGTTGTTGCTGATAAGTATTTCATCCTTTGTTGTCTTTTATAATGACTAGTGAGTCCATGTGCTCCTTTCCACGTATATTTAGAGAAACTGGTATGGAAATGTTTCACCGTAATGGTGATACTAATGGCCGTATTAATATTATACCTACTAATGATACTGATACACCGGGTATGAAGAACGTAACGCCCGAAGCTTCAGGAGGCTCAGGTTTGGACATTATGAAAAAATGGGAAAATTCCCGAAAAAGAACTACTACCAATCCGTTTGCCATGGTAGGCAAAAAAAAAAACATCATTTCTGACAATCCGGATGCACAAGATCTGTGCTCCAAACTTGAAAAGTTAATTTTCAAAGAGACATCAACTTTTTATAATATTGGCAGCCTAGAAAGATACATTGAACTAGATATTACACCCAGGGGTTTGAGGTCTATTAAAAACCCTTCTACACCGTTTGATCTCACTGATGAGACGGAGCTCAAATTCCATGAACGGTGGATAGCAGCTGCACATAGGTGTAGTGTTGAGTGGGTATCTATCTTAATTGAAAGAGATAATGTAAAGAAAGATAAACTTGTTGTTGAAACGAAACAAGTTTGTGAACAACTAGTTAACATTACCTCGAATTCTACACTAGAGAACTTTCTTATAGGCATTAATATGAAGTTAACCGATTATGAAAAGGATTTGGTGGATCGGAAAAAATCAAAACTAACTAGAGACATACGATATTACGAACACAAGAGGGCGTTTGTGTTCCTTAATCATCAGAGGAGCCGAAAAAAGAGTGTATCTTTTCGAAAAGGAAATCCGGTCTCCGAACAATTTAAAAACAACAAAAGCTTCCTGTCTGGTGAAAGCGGAACATCATCGTGGGAAGAAGATGACAGGGAAAATTTTCCCGAATTACCAGGGGCAGCTAATTCGGAAGCCTTTTGAAAGATCTATTCGGAACCCAACGGACATTATGCCAACTCTAGGAAAAGGGGATGGACCAATTCAGAACGCCATAGAGACTCGGGCGATGGACAATATAAAAAAGGTAGATGGACATAATTTACATAGTGATATTTCCACTAATAGCTATGTGGTTAACCTGTCGAGTTATATACTTGATAGCATTGAATTATCTATTTTGGAAAAAGGTCTTAAATTTGTACCCACTTGTTTTCCTAAAAAACATGAGTTAAAAGTTGAATTATTCCAGCTATGTCGGAAAATGTATCTAAGGGAATATTTTTTTAGGCTGAATAATAATTCTAGTAATGATGTTAACTGTTATGGTACCTTAATATCTGATAGTGACATAGAAATAGTGATGAGAGTTTTTATTCATGTTTGTCGGATGATGAAAGTATAAGTAATGCTTACGGTTTATTGGATACACACATGCTGAAAGCTAGCAGCTGTTTTTTACCTCCCTGTAAAAATCCCAATATACAGAAATTTGAGTCTTTGTTAAACATAATGCTGGATAAAGAATTGGAAGAATTTATGAGTCAAAATCATTACTATAATCTAACAAAAATGGAATGGGATAAACTACAGCTATTAAGTAAGAACAATGACATAGTTTTCAAACCATCAGATAAAGGGGGAAAACTAGTTGTATTAAATTCTTGTGACTATTATAGTATGTGTATGAAGCACCTTGATAATAAAACTGTCTATTGTGAAACCAACATAACATATTTAAAGAAGGCGGAAGCCGATTTCAATGCTTTGTTACAGAAAGGCATTAGACTACACTATTTTACTAAGACAGATGTTGATCGTAAAATAAGTATAAAGAATAATAAAGTGGCAAAATTTTTTTGTTTGCCTAAAATTCATAAAAACCTGGATAGGCCACCTGGCCGTCCTATTGTTTCAGCCTATGGCTATTTTACTTATAACCTTTGTACTGTGTTACATGAAATTTTACTTAAAAAGGTTTTGATGTTACCTTCGTACATTCAAGACTCCTACAATTTCCTTCAAAAAATTAAAGGGATATATTGGACAGAGGGAATGTACTTTATTACTGTCGACGTAGTGAGTCTTTATACAAATATTTCCCATATTTTGGGTTTAGAAGCCATAAAATTCTTTCTAGGTGATAGTCCCAAAACTTATTATATATTGGAACTAGTTGAATTTTGTCTAACTAACAATATTTTTGAATTTAATGGCGTTCTGTATAAACAACTGATGGGAACAGCCATGGGAGCTGCTTTTGCGCCAGCCTATGCGAACTTATTTATGGGAATGTTTGAAAATGAATTTCTGTACAGACTACAATTTTTTAAGAACAATGTTATAAAGTATTATAGATTTATCGACGATCTTATTTTCATCTGCAAAGGTGACTTTAATTCATCTGCACAGTTCATTCATGAATTAAATAACAATAAATTTGGTATTAGTTTTAGTGATATACAATTGGGTTGTCATGTTAATTTTCTAGATATTTCTCTTAAAGGTATTAAAGGCCATCCGATACATACGAGTATCTATAGAAAATTTGATGAAATCAGTTGGAAAATGTGGGGCAATAGTTGCCATCCCTCTCATACTTTAACAGCTATTCCCTATGGAGAATTTACTAGAATAAAAAGATTAAATACTGATATTAAATTAGCTCATGATGAAGCTCTCAAAGTAGCTGGAGTGTTTATAAATAGAGGATATGATCCAGTAAATGTTAAGAACAGTTTCAATAAGGTATTTAAAAATAATAATGATAGAAATACATTTAATAATTGTCATAATTATAATAGATATAATACCTATAAATCAAATGAGGAGAAGATGTTCTTTGTCACCAAATATACAAATTTTTCATATATTATTAATAAACTAATTATAAAGTATTGGAATTTCATTAAGAAAGATATTATTTCATTAAAGGATACAAAATTAGTTATATCATATAAAAAAGGAAAACGTATTCAAGATTTTCTAGTACATAGTATTTATAAGAAGCCTAAGACTAGTATATTTAATAATATGAAAGTTGTAGGAACTTTTCCATGTGGAAATTGTTCCGTTTGTAAGCATATAGTATCTGAAGTGGTTAAGATAAATGGAAGAAATTTCACCACTAGAGCAAGATACTCTTGTATGAGTAAAGGCATAATTTATGCTATTTTTTGTACATGTAACAAATATTATATTGGTGAAACCAAGAGAATGTTAGCAGATAGAATTAAAGAACATATCAGAGATGTAAAAAATAATAAATTTAGTAGTCCTATTGCTGAACATTTTAATTCTGTACATGATGGCAACATTGATTGTATAAAAGTTACCATACTGGAACATGTACCTCTTTATTACAATAATTTGGAATGGCAAAAGAATATTTTGAGACAGAAAGAATCTATTTTAATTATGAAGTATGGTACTTTATATGGTTTGAATAGAGAATGTAACTGGCAAAGTCTTATTTAAAATTGTGACTTTAAATGTGTATTATACTTTTTTAATTGGTTGATTGTATAATTGATTTATTACTTCATGCTGTATATATTCTGAATTTTTAAAGGCTTCATTGTTTTACTCTACAAAGGCTGTTGGCCGAGGCGCTAGAGAGATTCGTTTGAGCTGAATAAATTTTATATTTTTGGAAGGTAGAGCTGGGACTCGCTGCTTGTTCTTGTTGTTGCTGATAAGTATTTCATCCTTTGTTGTCTTTTACAATAACTGATTTGTTTCATTTTAAAATAATAAAATTTATACTCAAAACTTTCTGCATTATATGTATATATAATATATAATATATATTATATTATTATATATAATATCACTCAGGAGAAACTTCAGTACCTAGATATAGAAATTTATAAAGAGATCAATAGGTTTAACTCTAAGGTACACAGGAAAAATACTTTTTCCAATTTGTATTTACATTTCATCAGTGCACATCCCTACCATTATAAAAAGAATATTGTCAAAGGACAATTTGTGCGGGCTATCTGTGTGGAGTCTGCATGTCCCCCCCCGCGGTTGGGTGGGCGTTTGAAAGACATACGTAAATGGGTGTGCCTTTGTTGAAGGTTGAACGTCGAGCTGGCACCTCGGCATTCGTGAAAATCTACTGCCAATCACCGGAGTTCCGCTCTGGCGACCCCTAACCGGGAAAAGCCGAAAGACAACAACATCAACAGTAGGATGACGTGAATGGGCGTGCTTTCGCTGAAGGCTGGGCGTCAGGCTGGCAACTCTGCACCATAAAAATCTACTGCCAAACATTAGTGGACTGGAGTTCCTAACCGGGAAAAGCCAAAAAGACAAACAAGTAGGATGACCTCTAGCAACAGTGAATTTGAAAGAGAATGTAACTTCTTAGAAGTCATATTTAAAGCAAGGGGTTATCCAAACGAATTGATCGAGCAAGTGAAAAACAGGTGTATGATGGTAGGCATGATAGATTTAAACCTATATTAGGGGAACCCCTGTTTGAGAGACTAGAGATGAAGCAAAACCATAAGGATGAATTTGGTAAAGCTATGGTTTTAGAGTATAATGGTAGTACGTAAAATGTGAAATTCAGCAACCAGTCACAAGTGATGAGAAAGAAGAGCTGGACCACAAATCCTTTAGTGCTTTCGTTCATTTAATACACCAATATGAACTTCTTCAGAATAAATACATACTTTAAGAACTACCCTTATATACTCAAACTGATACAGAAATCATCCAATAAAAACATTCATGCTATGAAGCATTTAAATGAACTAATTGAATCACAAAATAAAAGAATAAAGTCACAAATATAAATAAGACACATTCAGTAAAAATGCACCTTGTAAAACTCAACCACTTCTTTGAAAACGTCATCATTTTAAACTGATTTTGTAAAAAAAATAAACATGTAAAAATCCATGTCAAAACCTCTGTAACTGAAGAAAACACTTTATATTGATAGTCTCATTAAGTCGTGGTGGGTAATCAGCTCTTAAAGCTATCTGCCATTTAGTTTCCCTACACTCTAATATGGCTTTGTAATTACCCACCAAAGGACCACAGTCTACATTGCCTAAGACAAAAAAGGAAAACTTTTTGAAATTGTTACATAGCAAACCATGACATGCCAAAGCATTGTTCCTGTCTGTTTTTAATTGCCAAAACATGTTCATAAATTCTCTTACTTAATGGCCTGATGCTTTTGCCAATGTAAAAACTTGTACAAGAATTGCACACTGCAAGGTAAACAATACCCAAAGAATCACAGGTGTACCTATCATTTGCCCACAACACTCTACGATAGTGCGAGTTTTACAGAACCTGAGTTATGTATCTACACTCCCTGCAGTGGCCACAAGCAAAAGTCCCTACAGGGTCTTTTCCACTGTTGTGTGAACCATTTCTGGTTCCTTCAAGAATGCTTTTAATATTGTGTGTTTTCTTACAAGTAAAAAGAGGTTTATTGCCCAAAACCGTCACTAAATCAGAGTGTCCAAGCAAAACCTTCCAATTCTCTGTGATCACACTCCTTACAATGTCCATCCCATCAGAGATAGGTAATGGAAAGGCTAACTCAAAGACAGTGTTACTATGATTAGCCCTGGAATTCACACTATAGTTACCTCTCAAAATGGGACTTGCTGTACTTTCACAAAACGATGTAACCTCAGAAATTATATTCCTTAACCAAAATTGGTCATACCCTCTTTGTCTGAAAAAATCAATGAGTTTGTTAACTTCAAACTTGAACACAGTGTCTTCACTGGTCAATCTGTGCAACCTAATGAGTTGTCCCTTGACTACCCCTCTTTTCATATGCTGAGGGTGCAAACTTTCCCTGTGTAGGTACTGATTGACAAAGGTGGAATTCCTGTAAATACTGCTACTGAAGCCACCCTTGTCATCAAGTAGTTGTAAATAAATATCAAGAAAATGTATAACTTTACCAAACACACCACAGGTGAACTTCAAAAACTGGTTGAACTGTTAAAATCATTCAGTAACAGATGAAAAGTTTCAAGGTTCCCCTGCCATAAAAAAAAACAGATCGTTGATGTAATGTCTGTAAAATAAGATGTTCTTGGCTACACCAGATATCTGCTGAAAAATATGGGATCCAAACTTGAAAAAATTGCTGTCTAAGACTGTCTCCATCAAAACACACAAAGTGCTGATTTTATCATTGTCAAACTCAGTGTAACCAGTCAGATATTCCCTGAATAAATCAATTCCAATTTCTTGGTCGATACTTGTGTAAAGAGAAGTTACGTTAAACGTAGCAAAAAATATTGAACATGTGTTTGTGTCACTCAAATTTAAATTTCGTAACAACTCTAACAAATGCCAAGAGTCTTTTAAATAAAACCTCAAATTTTGGACACTAGGATTTAGTAATGTATCTAACCAAATTGAAATTGGTTCTGTCTTAGACTGGACTGCAGAAACTATAGGCCTAAAAGGAGGAGCTGTTCTGCTTTTACAAACTTTGGGAATACCAAAGAGAACTGCTAACTTTGGATATTCCACTTGTAAAAACATAAACTGAGTGTCCAATGTTGCCCTGGCAAAACAAGTCAAATAACAAACTATATTTGTTTAAAATGTGTTTGAACATCATTTAAAATTACTTGTTTGCAATTTCCTTGGTCGCTCAAAAGCTGTGACATAGCTCTTTCATAGTCACCAGTCTGCATGATGACTATAGATCCACCCTTATCTGCCTTCATTACTCTTAAATCATTGTTAGTAGCCAAATCAAACAAGACTTTCCCTTCTCCAACTGTAAGGTTATCCACTTTGTTGAAATGTCTACCAATATTTTCTAAATTGTTGTTCACACAATGTCCCAAACACTTGTAAAGAAGAATATAAAGCAGGATTATAACTACTTCTACATTTACATTCATCTGCTGGTAAAACAGGTGTGGACAAACTATCAAAAATGAACCTCGAATTTAACTTTCTCAAATATAATTTGAAGTCCACCAATAAGTCTGTAACATTCACTTTGTTGGAAGGAATATATGTAAAACCACGTTGCAACATCTTAAAAATATCATCAATTCAAATTCAAAATGTCTATGCAAAAACCTAAGTCCTCCTCTTGTTCTTGTTGTTCCTTTTCTTCCTCTGATCTTTCTTGTGTATGGCCTGAACATCCTTTGACCAACTCGGGGTTCTCTGAGCTCTTTATTTGTCCACTAGAAAGGCCCACTCCCTGTGGAAGTGGAAGGAACAACACTGGTAGAACTGTGAGAAATCTGAAACAATAGAAGTGGCAACAGCATCCTTACTCAATACAGTAACTGATTCATTAGGGGAAATAACTGCCTGCATTGTAGAAACACAACTGTCTTTTATGACTGGTGTTTCCAACACCTGTGTTTGTACATAATGTCTAGGTAAGGGATAAGCTGTGTTGTCTTTATAAGCAGCCAAGTCACTTTTTAGTTTTCCTTGTTTTCACCTGATAATAGTTGCTCTCTGCCTATTGACTTTAACAGAAATGCCTTCATATAAAGACAAAAGCAGTGAAAAACTTTTCGACCCCTTAATTCTAGCATCCAATATCTCAATATCAGTTTTTAACTTAGACAGATTTCTATTATACTGGACGATCAACATTCTCATTAAAGTGAGGCCAGTGTTGTTAAAATGTTCTGTTAATTGTTGGCATAATGTGGCCCTTTCCTTAACACAATTGGGGAACCTATATAGCCTCAAACATCGAGGAACACAGCAAAGTCTTACACTTTTTCAAGATATGCCACCTCCATTTGCAGTGCAACAGTTTTTAAAGAAAGCTTTTCCAGGAGAAAGACATAGTTTTTGCAGTTATCAAAGTCATCCAAACCACTACTATCAATAATTGCACTTACTTGTGGTTCATTGTCTTTCATCCTAAAAGGGTTTTGGAACTCACTGAAAACATAAGAGGCCACATCACATTGTAAACTGGCACAAGAACCAGCTCCAGAAGCACCATGAAGGTCAATACCTTCGTCAGTGGACTCTGTGGATGAAAAAACAACTCCATCTTTGTTCGCCAAGGCCAAATGGGTGAGCGACTGCTGAAATGACATTATTACCAGTGCCGCTCTGTGCTTGAATACCTCCACCTTGGTTCCCTTGGTTTCCCTGGCAATGGGAAAAACCTTCTCTAATGACAGCCATGATACTGTTCACAAAAATTCGTTAGACACCAAAGACTTATCTAACACTTGAGTGGGTGGTCAAATTCATTAGACAGTCCCCAATTGCATTAAGGAAGGGTACACATTATATCAACAATTAACAGAACTTTTTAACAACACTGGCCTCACTTTAAAGAGAATGTTGATCGCCCAGTATAATAGAAATCTGTCTAAGTTAAAAACTGATATTGAGATATTGGATGCTATAATTAAGGGGTCGAAAAGTTTTTCACGGCTTTTGTCTTTATATGAAGGCATTTCTGTTAAAGTCAATAGGCAGAGGGCAACTATTATCAGGAGAAAACAAGGAAAACTAAAAAGGGACTTGGCTGCTTATAAAGACAACACAGCTTTCCCCTTACCTAGACGTTATGCACAAACACAGGTGTTGGAAACACCAGTCATAAAAGACAGTTGTGTTTCTACAATGGAGGCAGTTATTTCCCCTAATGAATCAGTTACTGTATTGAGTAAGGATGTTGTTGCCACTTCTATTGTTTCAGATGTTTCTCACAATATTACCAATGTTGTTCCTTCCACTTCCACAGGGAGTGAGCCTTTTTTAGTGGACAAATCAGGGGTTCAGAGAACCCCGAGGTGGTCAAAGGATGTTCAGGCCACACACAAGAAAGATCAGAGGAAGAAAAGGAACAACAAGAACAAGAGGAGGACTTAAGTTTTTGCATAGACATTTTGAATTTGTCTGAGTTGACTTTAACTGATGATATTTTTAAGGTGTTGCAACATGGTTTTACATATATTCCTTCCAACAAAGTGAATGTTACAAACGTATTGGTGGACTTCAAATTATATTTGAGAAAGTTAAATTTGAGGTTCATTTTCGATGGTTTGTCCACACCTGTTTTACCAGCAGATGAATGTAAATGTAGAAGTAGTTATAATCCTGCTTTATATTCTTCTTTACAAGTGTTTGGGACATTGTGTGAACAACACTTTAGAAATATTGGTATACATTTCAACAAAGCGGATAACATTACAGATGGGGAAAGGAAAGCCTTGTTTGATTTGGCTACTAATAATGATTTAAGAGTAATGAAGGCTGATAAGGGTAGATCTATAGTCATCATGCAGACTGTTGTCTATGAAAGAGCTATGTTACAGCTTTTGAGTGACCAAAGAAATTACAAACAAGTCAGTTTAAATGATGTTCAAACACGTTTTAATCAAATAGACAGTTTATTTGACTTGTTTTGTCAGGGCAACATTGGGCACTCAATTTATGTTCATACAAGTGGAATATCCAAAGTTAGCCATTCTCTTTGGTATTCCCAAAGTTCATAAAAGCAGAATGCTCCTCCTTTTAGGCATATAGTTTCTGCACCTCACTCTAAGATGGAACCAATTTCGATTTGGTTAGATAAAATACTAAATCCTATTGTCCAAAATTTGAGGTTTTATTTAAAAGACTTCACATTTGTTAGAGTTGTTACGAAATTAAAATTTGAGTGACACAAACACATCTTAAATATTTTTTGCTACGCTTGATGTAACCTCCCTTTATACAAGTATTGACCAAGAAATTGGAATTGATTTATTCAGGGAATATCCGACTGGTTACACTGAGTTTGACAATGATAAAATCAACACTTTGTGTGTTTTGATGGAGACAGTCTTAGACAGCAATTTTTTCAAGTTTGGATCCCATATTTTTCAGCAGATATCTATCTGGTGTAGCCATGGGTTCCAGGGTTGCTCCCTCTTTTGCCAATCTTGTTATGGCTATGTGGGAGATCAAATATCTTTTGACACACCCTTTAGCCATGAACATCTTATTTTATAGACGTTACATCGACAATCTGTTTTTTTTATGGCAGGGGAACCTTGAAACTTTTCATCTGTTATTGAATGATTTTAACAGTTCAATCAGTTTTTTGAAGTTCACCTGTGGTGGGTTTGGTAGTTATAGAGTTTCTTGATATTCATTTACAACTACTTGATGACAAGGGTGGCTTCAGTAGCAGTATTTACAGGAATTCCACCTTTGTCAATCAGTACCTACACAGGGAAAGTTTGCACCCTCAGCATATGAAAAGAGGGGTAGTCAAGGGACAACTCATTAGGTTGCACAGATTGACCAGTGAAGACACTGTGTTCAAGTTTGAAGTTAACAAACTCATTGATTTTTTCAGACAAAGAGGGTATGACCAATTTTGGTTAAGGAATATAATTTCTGAGGTTACATCGTTTTGTGAAAGTACAGCAAGTCCCATTTTGAGAGGTAACTATAGTGTGAATTCCAGGGCTAATCATAGTAACACTGTCTTTGAGTTAGCCTTTCCATTACCTATCTCTGATGGGATGGACATTGTAAGGAGTGTGATCACAGAGAATTGGAAGGTTTTGCTTGGACACTCTGATTTAGTGACGGTTTTGGGCAATAACCCTCTTTTTACTTATAAGAAAACACACAATATTAAAAGCATTCTTGAAGGAACCAGAAATGGTTCACACAACAGTGGAAAAGACCCTGTAGGGACTTTTGCTTGTGGCCACTGCAGGCAGTGTAGATACATAATTAACTCAGGTTCTGTAGAACTCAAACACTATCGTAGAGTGTTGTGGGCAAAAGATAAGTACACCTGTGATTCTTTGGGTATTGTTTACCTTGCAGTGTGCAATTCGTGTACAAGTTTTTACATTGGCAAAACCATCGGCCATTAAATAAGAAAATTTATGAACACGTTTTGGCAGTCAAAAACAAAGACAGGAACAACACTGACATGTCATGGTTTGCTATGTAACAATTTCAAAATGTTTTCCTTTTTTGTCTTGGATAATGTAGACTGTGGTCCTTTGGTGGGTAATTACAAAGCCATATTAGAGTGTAGGGAAACTAAATGGCAGATAGCTTTAAGAGCCGATTACCCACCGCGACAATGAGACTATTAATATCAAGTGTTTTCTTCAGTTACAGAGGTTTTGACATGGATTTTTACGTTTTTTTTTTTACAAAATCAGTTTAAAAATGACGAAGTTTTCAAAGAATTCGTTGAGTTTTACAACATGCATTTTTACTGAATGTGTCTCATTTATATTTGTGACTTTATTCTTTTAAATTTTGTGATTCAATTAGTTGTTCATTTAAATGCTTCATAGCATGAATGTTTTTATTGGATGATTTCTTTATCAGTTTGAGTACACAAGGGTGGTTCTAAAAGTATGTATTTATGGGGAAGAAGTTCGTATTGGTGTATTAAATGAACAAAAGCGCTAGTGGTTTGGCTCTTCTTTCTCATCGCTTGTGACTGGTTGCTGAATTTCACATTTTACATTATAATGGTAGTATGGGCACTGTAAGAAACAATTAAATCTGAATGGGTGAAGTTTATAAGGCTCACTGACTTAGATTGAAAACTGAAAAATTCATTTAAATTTGTGTACAAGTATTGCCAGAATCTGAAGAATGTTATAGAAAATAATTTTAAATCAGTTCGAGAAAGAAGATGGGGACTTATAAATGTGGACATTGTTTACAATGTAGGTATATTATTAATAGGGAAGAATTGTTTTTAAATAGCAGAAATATTATGTTAACTAGTAAAGAATTTTTTAAATGTGAATCCAGTGGATTAGTATATTAAGCAGTGTGTGAAGAGTGTCAGTCTTTCTATATAGGCAAGACTGAACGAAAATTAAAAAAGAGAATATATGAACACTGCTATGACATGCAGAATAATAAAACTAATGCTCTTTTTAAACACTCCCTAGAATGTATAAAACCAAGGTCTACATTTTTTGTATTAGAGGGTGTGAAGAAGGAAGCAAGAGGGGGGCAATGGGAAGAAAAGGTAGCGTACAGGGAACTATGGTGGCAGGTAACGTTACAGGCCACCACTCCGCCTGGTTTGAATGAAAACATATCCCTAGCCCCCATTTTGAAGATGAGAGAAGCTAAATTATAAATCACACTCTATATATAGGTAGATTTTAAGCATATTTTATATTAATGCCTGGTTCTATATTTATGTTTTCTTTATAGTTAATTTCAGATCAGTTTTTATTTTACTAGCAAGGTAATTAAAACAATGCCCACTAGAGGGAGGCAACTCATTACAAATCACATAGATTCCCCACAACATA
>NC_056739.1:1528252097-1528339597 GCF_019279795.1 Protopterus annectens
CAATATATGTATGGTACAAAATAATCTGTAACTTAACTACTGCATAAGTGTTGTAAAAAAACTGCCAGCTATGTGTACGGCAGCACTGCATCCCCCAAACAGGATACTTTAGAAAGCATCTCAGAGCAGATGCAACAAAAAGTACCTGCCACACAATATACATATTTTAAAAATTAAGAAAAAAAAGCTCATCAAAGCTCCTTAATACTAACATTTCCTTAAGTAAATGGCTTTATTACTAATAATTTCTGGCCATATGTATGTCTGCATTAAAAGTGGGAGAACTGGAAATGCCATCCTCAGAACTTTGACAGCAAGACTGGGATTCATAAGTTTGCAGCACACTGTGCAAATTAAACCAAGTGTATACAGATGCAGTATGCAGGGTTTGAAAGATTGTCAGACACAGACAGTGTGATTGTACAAGGGTTAAAGTCGCATGGCATGCAGTGCATGCCAATGGGTGCATAATGACATGAAAATGAGGAATGCGATGCAAATGAGCCACATGGATCATGCAAATGAAAGAACCAAAAATGGCAGAACAATTGAGAAGTGTACAACGCTATTGTGCTGCCCTATAGCACATGCTCACTTTGAACACTATGATTCATTTTCTACAATGTAGCGATGCTAGGAATAGAAGCAGCAGCAGCACAGTAGCATGTGCAGCAAGCCACCATTACATCAAGTGCCCACAGTGATGCCCTTTGCACCCCTCTGTTCACCAAAGGGGGTACAGACAGTGTTTGCATACTACCACCTCGCAGACCAACTGACTGTGGACCATTTCTTTCTGGACAGGGATACTGCAAAGGATCTAGTCCAACTTTGTCAAATGGTAAGCCTATTTCTGTGGATACAAAGGTAAGTGCATCCTTAATCATATTACCTACCAGGACTTTTCACTGACCTAAGGGGGCATGTTAGGGATAGCACAGGTACTCACCTTGTATATCCTAAACCAATGCCTTAATATAATGTTTTAACACTTGGAGGGATACACCTGGTTCTCCAGCACAGCAGGGGACACCATGCGGACCTTGCGGCATAGCTCATGTCTCTGAGGTCCAGAGCCACATCTCATCCTGAAGGCCTGTAATAAATCTGCCACTCCTTGAACTGTTAGATGCCCAAGGCATTACTTAAAATGTGTCTATCTGTGACCCAATCAGTACATATGATTCAACATTTGGCATGCATCATACGGTCCATACCTCTCAAATGTCCAGATTTCCACAGAATGTCTACATTTTTGCCTCATATTTTAAGCCTGTTTCTCATTCAATTTGTATCTTTTGACAAACTGAGGACTGCAGTGAATAAATAATAATATACATTTGAGTTTAAGACTTCAAATCCTCCAGAAAATGCATGCTAATGCAAAACCTATTATTCTAGCAACTTTCTAAGTTTATAAGTGCAATTTTTTTAAATTTGTCCCTATTTTTGGGACCTTTGTCCCCATTGTGTTTGGCTTTCTCCAGATTTCTCACACTAACATGTTGAGAGGTATGATATGTCCTATACCAAAGCTTCCTGTGAAGAGACTTTTCACAGGGCCATTTGCTTGTTAGGTGCAAATGCATGTTAGATAGACAGGTTTACATACACAAGTATCACGCAAGCAAGGAAAAGGCCATATATAATATGCAAGATTTTGTGTGATATAGGCAATGCTGGATATACCCAGAGCTCTGGTTGATGAACTCTCTATGCAACTCCCAGACCATGCAGGAAATGGGCTCTAACACAGCCCATGTGGAAACCATAAATGCACCTTGGTAGGGGCACTACTGGCAATACACTGCAGACATCTGCAGTAAGATCTTTGTTGTATATATCTTCTTACAAAATAAAGCATAGTGCATGCAACTGGAACAGCAAACGAATGTCACAGCAGGGCATTCTGCATCAATGAGAGTATCTGCAGAAGGCTAGGATGGAGAGTTAGGGCATGAACATGCAGCAGCAATACCATAGCTGAGGTGCAGGCAGGTACACTACATTCCAGCATCGGCAATGAGGTGGTGTCTGATCCATAACTATGGGGCATGACACGGAATAAAATGATGAATGTGTTACTATACCCCGGCTATGCAGGGCAGAGGACTGACCAACTGCCATTCTGAGCATTAACACCACCAAATCCACACAGCGTAGGGATGGGCTGAGCACAGTCATCATCACTTGCACAGATGCAGGGAATACAGTGACAGGTGACTGCAACACTACAATACGAGATAGGGTCATGAGAGGAGGTTTAAGGGATTACATCACACTACAATATGAGATTGGGTCATGAGAGGAGGTGTAAGGGATTACATCACACTACAATATGAGATAGAGCCATGAGAGGAGGAGTAAGGGATTACATCACACTACAATATGAGATAGGATCATGAGAGGAGGAGTAAGGGATTACACATCACGCTACAATATGAGATAGGGTCATGAGAGGAGGAGTAAGGGATTACATCACACTACAATATGAGATAGGGTCATGAGAGGAGAAGTAAGGGATTACATCTTCTAGTAGCTGGGGCAAGTTGCCATGATGTGACCATTGGTGGTGCTCTCTATGGTGGTTTTCTATGTCAAGATTTGATGTGGTCTACAGCAGGGAAGAGGCAGAACTAAGGGATTATGTGCATGCATCCTGATGTGGTGTTCTGTGTGCTGATACTGATGAACAACACTAATACCTGGTTGACTCTCATGACTTCATGAGGATAGCAAGCTGTGTGCTCACGGGCAGCACGGGCAGCAGGGAAGGAACAGAACTACAAGAAAGTGTGTGTACAGTTGATGAGGTATCCCAGGTGTTGACTCAGAGAAGTGTAGTTGCCTATGACTTAGAGAAGTGCAGTTGCCTATGACTATTGAATTTGGGATGGCAGGCTGTCTGTCCGCAGGCAGCAGTGATGCTCTCAACAATGTTTTTTGCAGCCTGACTTGAGATAGTTTGTGTTAAATCACGTGACATCTGAATTCACTAACAGCAACAGAATGCATGGTCTATACAGACAGACAAACAAGACTGGATGGTGACTGCAATGTATCTCATGGAGGCATGTTCAGAGAAAACATCTGCCACTAGCAACCTCAGCAAGATTGTGTGCTCCCTGTCCTTATAATCTATGTCACTGTGCACACTGACTCACAAGGCACACAGTCCACTCACTATCTCCACAATGCCATGGGTTGCAACCTTTTGTCTTTGGATCACCACCTGTACATCACTGGTTAATGCTGGGTGCTGCAGCCATATCAAGGGCAGTACTGTAGTCATGGTGGCACGCAACTCTACCTCTCATGTCTATCCCCTATGGGGGATAGGTTCAACTCAGAAGCAGAACATATTTCAGATGCTGTGTGCACTGGCGATCCAGGAAGAGGTGTGAAGGACTCTCGGGTAGAAGATGCTTGCCATGTACTGGTGAGGTTGTGTGCCCAAGCATGTACTTCTATAGGGGACCTCTCTAACATCAGATGTGGGTGTTCTCAAGTGTTGCAGGTAGTGTCATTCTGTCATACAATGCCACCTGCATGCTGAAAACACATGATGTCACTGTCTGCCCACACAACTATGACTCTGAGGCATGTCCATTACTACACAGTAAAATACAGTATAGCATAGACTGGCAAACAAATCTTGTTGTGCAGGTTGCTGTGCCTGCAAGCCAAAGGTGTCTGGAAGAAGAGATATGCAGGTGGGCTTTGGGCAGTTCTTCCCTTTAAACATGCTGTGGTACACTGGACATTATTAAACTGGTGCTTCCTCTACTGACACATGGATGGTTTGTGCCAGCCCAGCTTCCACATCCAAGTCACTCATTGTGAAGAGCACAGTTTTACCCCATCCCACAGTCAGAGTACAATGAGCTTTTCATACTTAAAATCTGGTTGACTAATCTGCGTTATCATCCTGGCTGTTGCCTCTGGCATGAAATTAATAATGCAAGTCAAAGGTACATGCCTCTGTACATACTATTCTCCATGTTTGCTAGCAATTCTAGTATGAAAGTATAGATACAGAAGGCATGCATGCATGTGCAGGATAACCCCAACAGTATGCAGATGTTGTTGTTCACACACACACAACACACACATAAATATATATATATATAGACACACACACACACACAATGTTTTCAAAAATGCAAAACACTTTATTTAGTTTCTGATACCTGGCTTTGTAGCTTGGTAACAGCAGCATTTTATTTTTGTAACTTCATCAACTCCATTCTACACCTCTGTTTGAACATTACAGTAAGGGAAAATTAAGAAATGCTGCCATTTCTACTATGAAGAAGGAAAAATGAAGTTCTCAACATATATACTCACCTTGCTGAACAATTAGACCACAGTCTGGATCCTGGGACACCTGTAGTAAGATCTCTTCTACATCCCTGTTCTTCCCAGGGGGGTCCACTAGATAGGTTATCTGTTGCTGCAGAGTTCTAGGCAAAGACATCAGTTGAGCAAATTGACCTTCTGGGCTCTTGTCAATCTAGAAAAAAAGTCATTCAATTTTAAAAAGTTCATCTAATTCTGGAGGTTGCAGAGAAAATGCTCATTCTGTTGTGCACATATACTATAAGATTATTAATGTATATTTTACTTTTCCAAGTAAAACATTAATTGAGTTTTATTACCCTGTGATGCCAAACCATACTAGATATTCAGTGTACCATACAAATTGAGAATATGTACTGTAGCAGCAGACTGTGCTTTTAAATCAATTTCAAATATGATCATTTTAGAGTACGAGGCCTTGTTATATCTGCAAATGGACATGACCGTGTTACTATTTCTAAGTTCTGCAAATATATTTTTAGTGCTTTTGTCTATCTGTCTATTCCCCTTAGGCTGCCTATTCAACTTGAGGCTATTTGCTCCTCAGCTGCAAATAGGGAATTCTGTGATCTTTGGCCAGAATGAAACTTGAACAGCTATGAAGGACAATGTTTTTCCCATATAGCAACCCTCAATCCACCCCTGGGGTTTGACACATAGTTTCACTTGTGGAAGAGCCTGCAATGCTTTCCTGATACACGTGCACTGTGACGATGTGATATATTGCCAGCTATGCCAGGAGAAATAGGGCAGTAGATGTGTAGCATATGCCAGCACAGTTAGCTGGAATTTTGTAAAGAATTATGTCATTGTACGTCAAACTGATTTGTACAGATGCTTGAGTTGAAAATGTATTTGTAAAGCTGCTTCTGTTAAAGATGTACCAACAGTGTGTCCTGCTGGACAGAAAAGAAATGTACATTTATATCAGAGTGTACTGTTGTAACTGAGAGAATGTACATATGTAAACAGAGGATGCTGGAAGAGAAGAGGTTAATCTCAGTCCAGCTAACTGAAAAATAGTAAGAAATTAAATTACTTAATTTAGGCCATAAACATTGTATCTTACAGTTCTGCCTGCAGCCAGAGACGAAATGTCTATGCCACAGAATAGTTTATTAGCTCCTGTAAGATGTCATTCTGTAAGCCAGCTCTGTAATGATATTTTAATACTAGATGAGAATGAAGCCTCAGAAAACTCTGTTTTTGTAACCTGACAAAGAAGGATCCCCCACCTACTTCATCCTGTCTTGCTCTAGTAAGTGAACCAGGGAACAGCACATCTTTAGATTAGTCTGGAAAATATAGTGAGATTGGTTAAGTACTGTTTCTGTAGCTGTGTGAATCTATTCATCTGTATTATTTTTAATATTTCCTGTGACTGAAACTAGTGATTATAGTAAATAGATATTTATGATTTTCATGTTCTTTTATTAATTACATTTAAACTTTTCATTGTGGCTGGACCTTTAGAGAATATTTTAACCTTTGTGAGTACTCACATATATTTGGTGAATCTGTGGCCACTTCTGAAAGCCTTAATGCATTGGTCAAAACACTACCATTTGTATCAATATTAATTTCACTCAGTATAATACAGTACCCCTGTAAGAGCCTTAGAGTAGCTAGCTGGCTTTGGAGTGTCTGGTGGCAGTAACTACCTTACAGTTTGGGCAGAAGGGCGGATAGCTAGTAAATCTGTGCCAGCCTTTTCCCAAGTGTGTGTGTGTGTGTGTGTGTGTGTGTGTGTGTGTGTGTGTGTGTGTGTGTGTGTGTATGTTTGTGTGTGTGTGTGTGTGTGTGTGTGTGTGTGTGTGTGTGTGTGTGTGTGTGTGTGTGTGTGTGTGTGAAAATCAAATTTCAGAGTGTGTGTCAGCTGCTTGGACCAGAGACATGAAACACTGGTTTCACAGAGAGGGTGCTGGAGGACTTGGCTTGGACACTCAGCTGAGGACTCAGCTCTACAGCTGTGCCAGCGGCGAGTCTTACTGGGGACGACCTGGAGGGAGACGAAGAGAGAAATCCAGACCCCGGAGTGAGTGTGCTCCCTGTGTGCTCTTAAGGGAAATTGTGCTTGATGCAGAGATCTGCATCTGGAAATACTGTATGTATCTATTTTTGCTCCAAGTGAATGTCCCTTTCCAGTGTCAATGGTGAGGATTCATGCTTCTTGATTACTGGCCCACAGAGGGGATGTTGCATGTACATCCACTCTTCCACAGCAAAAGGTACCACACAAGTGACGCCTTGAAGCACAAAGTGCGAAATCATGGTCATCTACACTGTACACCTTACAATTTCTCTCTCTCTCTCTCTAGCAGGTACATTAACTCATTACAGCCGAGTGATGTCTCCAGGCGTTTCTGCAGTTACACCCTACTGCTCCTCTAGGCGTCAAATATTGCCTGTTCATATTTGCATTAACAATTCCAAAACCATGTTACATACAAGGAATTGGAACATTTTATCTTGAAGCATACATGATAGCAAACACAATTGTATTGATATATGACCTCTGTCAATGGGTATTTGTTAAAAATGTAAGGTGATAACTTCAATTTTTAAATGCTGAAGCCACGCCCACTAGGAGTTAAAGGTGCACACTCAAAAGAGCTCTACTGCAACACACTGGTCCACTTTCCTCCTCCTAGGATGGGCAACCCAGTGTTGGCTGCTCATTCCCACATCCTTTGGTGGCCCCTCCAGTACCTGGGTTACCAAGATCATTTTAACAGTTTTATCTCTCTGTACCAAACAGCTTCAAAGGTCTGAAAACTCAAATGGCTGCCAAGATCCATCATGTCCCCAGCAATACATATTACACATATCCAATACTGTGCTAATGCAAGTCAGCAGAAAATTTTCAAGGAAGAAAAGCAAGAAAGCAAAATTTTAGGAAAAGACAGCAGACTTGATGGGGCCAGAATCATTTCCACTGGCTCCTCTGCATGTCTCTACCACTACTAAATGCCAACTGCAACATTTTCTTTGAGGGGCAGCAAAGGAATTGTTGTAATTCTGTATACAGCAGGCCAGGACATGTTCATTAATGGCAGCATAATCAACAATGCTTTGCAAAGAATGAATGTCGGCACAAGAGAAATGACATACACTTGTGTGTGTGTGTGTGTGTGTGTGTGTGTGTGTGTGTGTGTGTGTGTGTGTGTGTGTGCGTGCACATAACTGTCTCTTAACAAGCATGTGCGTGTTGGGAGAAAGTTGCTATCATCCAAGTTAACACCTGTAAGATGTCCCATGTGGCTAAAAGGCAGAGAAGGGTCGCAAAGTATTCTTGACTCAATGACTGGATTTTATATTAAGAAGGCAGTGTCAGTGAAACATCTGAGTGGTTAGGACAAGACATATCTCTAACTCTGCCTAACAAGCAGTTCTCAAAAGGCCTAGCTTTAGGATAAGAACAGAATTAAAGTCGGAGTCCCTGACCTGATCACCTGGTAATAACGGACAGTTAAGAATTTACAGATTTTATCACTAAGTTAGTTTTGAGGATCCCCAAAGGGGTGATTTTGAAGGATTATAATAACTGGGTCATGAAAATGTCATCTTTTAGTAGAAAATTTAGAATGTCATGCTTGCTACTAAATTCATTAAATGGGTATCTCTATCATCAATACTATTAGATTTTATTTTCCAAATGGGAATGTAAACTACTAACTTGGTAGAAGTACAGTTCTGTAAGAACTTATCATAACCGTAGATGTCCTATGGATCACTGTTGGGAGTATTCCATACTGCTGGATTATCTCATCAAATAACCCGGATATCTGCTGGGGTACCAAAGCAAATACCATACATCCAACGTTATGACCCAAGCCCACAGGCACAAGGACAAGGGTACATAAGTGGATGTATCAGTATGTAAACCTAAAACTATCTCAAAGCCAGGAGACATGAAGACACCTCAGGATGCAAGATAGACAAAGGTAAGTTAAAGAGGGGAGAAGGCGGAGAAAGGCTCCCCCTTTAGTCCATGACAGGTAGGACAAAATCTAGTTAAAGACAAAGAAGGGGGATGGAAGGAGGACTATAACAGTGATCAGTAGGGACATCTATTATTACTGTAAGTTCTTACTCAACTGTACTATGTCCTTCCTTAGATCACTGTTGAGGTATTCCAAATTGTCGGGTGATTCCCAAAGCTTAATGAGTGGTAATGGTGGATGGACCAGGCATAGGACAACTGTTAATTAGTCCAGAAAGAAGGGATCTGGAAAAAGAGACTGGATCTGGAGAAAGCATCTACCCTATACTGTGTGGTAAAGGTATAAAAGACCAAGTTGCTGCTTCTAGAATGGCTCTGGAATCAATACCTTTGTAGAAGGGTCCAAAGGAGGCAACTGCTCTAGTGCAATGGGGTTTTACATAGAAAGGTAATGATTTCCCATGTGGGTGCAGCAAAAGGTAACAGATTTAGATATCCAGTTTGCAAGAGTTTGTTTACAGACTGGGTTCTCCAGCTTGGCATCCTGGAATTAAATAAACAATGCATTAGTCTTGCAAATGGCCTTGGTTTTACTCAAACAAAATCTCAGCTGCCTATGCACATCCACAGAATGGAGGATTCACTCCCCCTTGTTCTGAAGGTTAGGGAAAAAGCAGGAAGATTGATGGCCTGAATGAGGGATAGCTCACTGAGGGATAGACATAAATGAAGGACTGGCATTCAGAGAGGCCCAGTCGTTATGAATAATAATGAAAGGAGGAGATACCATCAGGGTTCAGAGCTCAGAAACTTTTGTCGCTGCAGTAAAGGCTACTAGAAAGATGTTTTTTGAGGTACAAAATTTGAGAGAAACAGAAGCTGCTGGTTCAAAGGGAGGCAGAGTCAGCATTCCTAGGACAAAGTTAAGGTCTCAAGAAGGCGGAATAACTTTCCAGTGTGGTTTTAAATTACGGATGCCTTTAAGAAACTGTTTTACTTTAAGCCTGGAAAGTAGTAGATGGGACTAGAGGCAAGCATTTGGAAATGGCTGATAAGTGTACTTTAATCGAGAAGTAGAATAGACTTTTTTAATAGCTCACACAAATAAAAGAGGATAGTAGGAACACCAGTTTGCATAGGGTCCTGTTTTCCTGTTTTCTAGCATGACACCAGGAAGAAAATCTGTTCAAAAAACTAATGACTGAAAGGGATCAGAAGCCTATCATCCACAGTGTCAGGTTGAGAGATGACAGACTGAGATGAAGTAGAGAGCCCTTGTGTTGCATGAGCAAGTCTACTCTGTGGGATAACTTGTGGTGATGACCCCTGGCTAGGTGGTAGAGACGGGGGAACCAATACTGCCTGGGCCAAAAAGGAATCACCAGTACGATTTTTGGTTTGTTCCTCTGGATATTTAACAAGACCTTAGAGAGTAGAGGCAAAGGGGGGAGGCATAAAGAAACCTTCCTTCCCAAGAAAAGCACATGGCATCCATCCTTCATGCCTGAGGGCAAGGAGTCCAGGAGCAGAAGAAATAAGGTTGCCTGTTGTGAATGGAGTCAAATAGTCTATCTGAGGAATACCCCACTTATGGGCTCCCCATCTATGAACATGTCTAGAAGACCTCTCTGATCAGCATCCATTCATGATCGTCCTCCCTTGGTCTGCTTAGAAAGTCTGCCAGGACATTGTCCTGAGAAATGCCTGCTTTTATAGTCTGTTTCCATACTAAAAGAGGCAATCTACATAGCTAATAAGACTCTGTCCTCCTGTTTGTTTATGTACCACATAACTGTAATGTTGCCTAAGGAAATTCTGAGGGGGCCTGGAGACAAAGTGTGTGAGAAAATCTACAAGGCCTGAGTCAGTGCCAACATTTCCTTCTGGTTGATGTGTTTTGTTCTCTGATTTTGTGGTCATTGCTCCTGAACTCTCAGGGAGCTCATCCACGTTCCCTACAGTAAGTTTGAGGCATTTGTGTGCAGGTCCTTGTAAGCTATATGCAGCTTGAAAGGGAAGTTCTGGGCTGAGGTCTACTTGTGTTATCCAGCACTGAAATTTTTTTCTTTAGAAAAAGGAAGAAGTAGAATCTGAGTGTCCAGAGGATGACAACATTGAGACTGGACAGATTTCAAATACCATTGAATCTTTCCTATATGGAGTCTTGCAAAGGGCACCATAGGAATGGTAGCTGCCATGAATCTTACGGTCCTGAGGAATACCCTTGGAATACCCTTGCAATACAGGTTTGAACAAGCAGGATAGTTTGAAAATAGTTTTTAGCAGTAAGGCCTGTGTGAAGAATATGTCCAGGCTATAGTCCAGAATGTCCAGGTTGTGGGTAGGATTCACTGTGGACTTTAAATGTGACTTTGTACGAGAGAGACAGTGAAACTGAGATGCTGTAGAAGAATCTGTTGAGAGAGTGCTTGTTTTGACAGGTCGTAGAAATTTCCTGAAGGAAGGGTAAATGGAGATGTGGAGGCAGGCATTCTTCAGGCTCAAAGATACCAGGAATGGTTGAGGGAGGATGAAAGGCAAGAGTTTGAAGTGAGAACATTTTGAATGAGGGAACTCTTAGAAAGATATTGAGAAAGAACAAATCCAGAATTGGTCTTCATTCTCTATCCTTTATGGGTGCTAGAAAAAGTCTGAAATAGAACTTGTTTCCTATGTACTGCGTGGGAATAGGTTCTGTTGTACTTTGTTCATGCAGTGTCTAAAGGATAGGAGGATAAGTGGTTTATCTGATTGGGAGGGGGTGGAAGGATACCTTAGGAATGGTGGAATCGCCTTCCAAATCATTCTGTAACGCAGACGGATAATGGAAAGGATCCATTCGTCTGCAGTTATGAGCTGCCAAGTCAAAAGAGTTGAGGTCAATTTTGACAGAGGGAGGGCAGGACCAAGGGGGTTGCAGAAAATTGGCTGATTTGTCTGGAGGGGGAAGCCTTCTAGACATAGAATCCCTGCCTGGTTTATCTTGAAATCTCTTTCTAGGAATTTTCTTGCCCTTCTGTGGGTGCCTAGAGTCCCTGCAAAAGAAGGGGATGGGCTTAGCCAGGCAGATTCTCTGATACTTTGGGGACAGAACTAAAGAAAATTTGTCAGCAATCCTTCCTGTAATCTTTGTTCTTGCAAGGCTTTAAACAAGTAGGCAGCTTCAAGGCCAAATAATAAGTCCCTAATTCGGGGGGGAATTCAAGGGCTTAGCTTTAATGTCCTAAGGTAAAGACTGTGAATGAAGTCATGCATGCCTTCTAATACCAGATCCAGTAACAGCTGCTGTGGAAGAAGCTTCCACTGCATCACAACTTCATTTAATGCTGCTGTGTTAATCTACCCGGGAAGCCTCAGCCACCAAAGAGACAGCTTGCTGCTTAATGTGAATTACTTCCACAGAAGACAGAGCTTTAGTCAAATTAGCTGCAAAAGGCAGCAAATATTTTGTCATCTGAAGCTGGTAATTCACATCTCTGAAGACCAGAGTGAAGGTAGTGTATACCTTTCTTCCATAGCTGTCTATTGGTTGCTATATTATTCTGAGGGAAGGGCATTAGCAGAAGGTAATAGCCTAGATGTCTTGTCCACAGAAATAAAAAAGGCACAGAGATATGCTAAAGTATTCTTACAAAAAATTTTTAACTCTGAGTACTATATAGAACCTATCTGATCTAAGGTGCTGGAGGTTGAGAATAAAAAACAGTGGAAGTGGATACAAAGGCATCCAGAAAAGCTTCCAAAACAGGAGGGACAGGTGCAGCTGTACGGGTGCCCACCTCTAGTAAATTGTAATATCTTTATTTTACATCAGATATTTGTCTAGATTCTCATTCAGAATGCTGAATCATCTTAGATATGGTTTCTCCAAATCAGATTTCCTATACAGAAGAATCGGGGGATAAGGTATCCTCATCATCAGAGGCAACCTGGCATACATCTGGGATGAATAGGCCAGGGAATTTTCATCTGTATCAGACTCTGTCTCATCATCCTCTGATGATACCTCAAGGTGTCTCTTCTGAGTGGCAGTAGGAGCAGAAGGAATAAAAAATGGCGTTTTAAGAACCAAAATGGCCTTAAATAAGCCTTGAGAAAATTCCATCAATTCTTTTAACTGGGATGTCCGAGGAGAGGAAACATTTACTTTTTGTTTTTTCTTCTTGGGTGCAACATCCACCATAACAAGTCAAGGCAGGTTTGACCTCTGATGTACTTCAATTAAGGACCACAGTACTTTTTCCTGAACTAATATTTGGGGAATACACTCCCAATCCTTCCAAAACTATAAGCGAGGTTCCCTCTGCTTCACAATATCAGTATAGACAGTCTTACTGGACATGGAAGAATCACACAGCATACCAGTCTGCAGCAGGGTCATGTTAGTGGAAGCCTGAGAAGAAGATGAAAGTACTGCGGGTTCAGAAACCTAAATGGGTATGTCTGACTCCAGCTGGGAACACAAAGGATCAGGTCTAGGCCATTTGAACATTTTTATAGGAATAAGCAAGACATTGCAAGTGGAAGGATATGCCATTTTAACTTGGATGAGGTGATTAAGGTGCTGAGTCTCCAAATAAGTATTAAGAGAGGAAAGACGCATACGCAGGTTTTTGATACAAATGATTGACAAATATTGCAGTTTTATAGTCATGTTCTACACCTAGGCAAAAAGGACACTGGAAGTGGAGATCCTTGTAAGGAATCTGCCTATCAAATTGTATTTTCCCCTCCTATATGACATCTAACAATATTAAATCACAATAACTGCAAGAAAAACAAGGACGGTTCCCCAACAGGGCACTTAACTGAACACGTGAATTTAAATGTATTTATTGGCATTCTTTTACTGGGAATGCCTGACTGGATAATTTTATCTAATTTCAACAGAGGCCCGGGGAGAAAAGCTCCACAAATAAATGGAAGAGAAAATACATATACATAAGATAAAAAAACTGACATCATGTAACAATATACAATAAATACATAAATTAATAGGTTCATAGGTAGGTACTAGGCTATCGGCCCAAAGGCCTAAGTAAGCCTAGCCAACAAGGTTCCCTGGGTTACGCCAGCCAAGAAAGTTACAAATATTAATATACATATGACATGTAGAATAATACACATATACCATCATTAAAAGAAGACGAATACAATATCATGTAGCACTTTCATAAGTGACAGAGTATACTACTCACTCATAAAGCAAATGTCAGTGCGGAACATTCAAACAGTGGACAAGGAGGAAAAGAGGGGATACTGAGAAATAAGTGAAGACACAAAGATTTCAAAGGCCACACATAGAACAGACTCAAAGATGCGGGCCCTGCGTTCAGACTGGTGGTGGGTTAGACTGAGGTTATCATGCTCATAAGTTCACTTGTATACCCTTATAACCATGGGCTTATGTCATACATCGTAAGTATGGCTCTATGGAAGATTTTGGCTTTGGCACCCCAGCCGAATGTCCACATTATTTGGAGACATAACCAAACAGTTTGGAATACTGCAACCGTGATCTATGGAAGGATATTAGGTTTGTTTAACTTTAGCACCACATGATCAGAGTTGGGATCCCCCCCCCCCCCCAAGTAAGATTTTCCAGTACTTTCATTACAGTGATAAAAACCCTGATGGGTCTACTAGTAATACTGAGCCATCTACTGTGATTCAAGGTGTAGATGACCCTAACGACTTACCTAAGGTATATGACAATTACATGAAAAATGTCTTGCACAGAAGGCAGCTTTTCAGATGGCTCATCCAATCTTGAGTTGAACACAAACAGGTTCATGCAGAATTTTGAGATGTAGGAAGAGCTGATCTAGTTCTTAATCTCAGACAGGGAAGGGTAAAATTTAGGTTACCCTTAAGGTCAAAATTATATTTAGTCTAAGGTCTGGATTAGGCTTACAAAATCAACAAGATTAGAGATTAGAGATGTGGCCTTAACTCAGATGTAGCTCTAACTTCTGGTCTAATGCAACTGGAAAAGATAGGGATCAGAAACATTCAGTTTGAAGGTAGTCAACATTAGGCTTATGAGATAAAGTTAGCAAGTGTATGGATTTAATTTAGGCATATCTCTAAATCTCTGGCCTAATCACACTCAAGAAAGTAGGAGAGCTACAGTAAGACATAAGCTACTTCATTTGGTAAGGATGGCAGTTAATTTGGTTAGCCATATAGGAGTTACAGTAATGGTTCTGTCATATGCAGTTATACAAAGCCATATTTTGTTGAAATTGCTGCATCTAATAAACTGTTCTTCTGATACTGAGAAACCATAATTTCAATGTTGCTAGACAAGAGAGTGCTAAGGACTTTGTCTCTCAAAGAGAACACATCTTGACTAAACATAGTACAATTAAACTACACAGTTTGGTGAAATAATATCAAATTTATTTTTATTTTTATAATCAAATTTTAAGTTGACTATAATATTTCTCCCAAATTTTCTCAAACCTAAGTCTTCAATTTAATTTTAGCTACCATGCTAACCAGTAATCCACAAATATACCTAGAAATAAAAAAATAAAAAAAACACAAAAATTTTAACAATACATTAATATATAATACAAATAAATTACATAAAACAATAAACATAAAAGAAAAGAAATAAAACCAAACAATTATTATTTTAGCTCTATCCCATACCTTAATTGATAACCCAATCAGGATTAAATAAAAATACAAAAATAAATGAAAAAAAACTGTGTACAAAAAGTATGTTAAAGAAAATGTAACTTTTTCCTTTCTTTGCTATGTAGGGACATTAGGTTAATGTGCATGGCTTTCTGTGGGTGTTTCCAAACATTTCACATTGCTAGAACAGGAAGAGGTTAAGGCAGATGTATAGTAAGAATTTTGCATAATGCAGAACTATGTCATGCAAATGTGCCTGCACTTAAAGAAACTATCCATAACTATAAATTAAAACCTGCCAAATCATCCTTTTTTCCTTTAAATCCTAAGAAGCATTTAGAATACTATTTCCCCCTATCAGACATCCCTCTTAATTATACACGAAAATACTTAAGAATAAACTTTTCACATTCCCATCAAGAGCTCATGAAAACAAACCTTTATAGAGTCTGGGATCAAATTAACAATGATCTAACTAGATGAAAAAACATCAATCTTTCTCTGTTATCAAAATCCGCTATAATTAAGATGAATATCCTACCTAGGATTCTTTTCCATCTTAACTCTATTTTTCTAAATGTTCCTAAAAACTTCTTCCATAAATTAGAAACCACAATCTCAAAATTCTTATGCTTCCCTAAATCAACCAGAATATCATATAGGAAGCTAATTACCCCAAAGAGCAAAGGTAGATTAAGTCTCCCAAGACTTCACTCTTTATTATCACATAATTATTGCTAGCCGTTTAATACGAATAGCCTGTTATGACCCCTCTGCTGAATCTTGGTCCCCAACATGGGTCAAAATCTGGTATAACTATATATATTCGTTTAAAATTAACCCCCAATCTGTCCCCTTTCTTTCACTGAATGGTGACCACAATAATGTTCTTGCCTCCACTAAAGAACACAATCTGAACTTTTCATGCTCTGATGAGATCCCTAAATTTGCACAATACAATCCCCATTCTCCAACCTATATATCTAAATCCTAATTTACAAATCAATAATAAAATGATTGACTTCTCAAACTTTCTTATTATTAAGAAGGCCACAGTTTGGTATTTTTACAGTACTAAGAATGCAACAGAGGTAAAACATTTATTTGGGGCCCAAATAAATATGGTCCTATCTTGAGACAACTCAGCTCACTCATAAAGCAAAAATTCTCTAAATATAGAGTGATGGAGCAAGACATTAATGTATCACAATCAATCATTAGTACGCACTCCCTAAAAACAAAATGATTTCGCATACTTATAAACTCGTGTCGACCATTAAGCATAACCATTCACTTCTATTTTCCAAGTATTGGGATACCATACAAGATGAAATCTCTAGAGTGTCTAAATATGAAGCAATCAGTAATACCCTAAATCTAACCCCCTTCAAAAACCTAATTTACACTCAGCTTATGATCAATAATAATTCCTACTACAGTCCAGCAGTCTTACTAAAATTCGGATACAATAAAAATGTAACCTGTCCTTTCTGTTCCCTCCTTCATGTAGATATATTACACGTGTTTTGGAGTTGTAAGAACATTTACAAATGTTGGTGTTCCCTCAGAATCCTGCTGGAAAAAATGGGGTAAGAGAAAACCACATTCTCCTGACAAACGATGATCCTCAATATAACTCCCAAATCACTAAAAAGGTATTTGTCGCCATGTCCTTGTTACGGTCTGTGCTCTCATTAAATATTTTATTACCAAAAACTGGATCAACCCTTTAGCAATTACCTGGGAAAACTTTATGACAATGGCAATCAAATATATTTCTGCACACAAACTGTGCTCGAATAACAAAAAGAAAAAGGATTATTTTCAGAAATATTGGGGTAATCTTTTTGACCTAATCCAAACTAAGTAAAATCCAGCAATAAAGATTGCTTTACTTTGCATTCCAGGTAGTCCTTCTTTTATACTATGTCCGGTCCATAACCATCTGCTTTTGTTACCACTACACCCTGTCTTTTGACTTTATAATGTCCTATGCTATTTTATCTGTGAGGTCTTCTGGCATCCATGATGTAAATACATTGTAAATATGTTGTAAATTGTTTTATATAGTGTAAATAGTTATTATAGGGGGGTACCCTTACAACAGCTCTTAGTCTCTACTCAATACAATAGTATACTCTTCCTTTAAACTTATCCTCCTTTTGGGAGGCTAGACTCTTATTGGAATAGACTTTTGGGGATACCGTATCGGTTAATTTATCTGATCAGTTGTAAGGTACTCAAATCAATAACTGCTGTTTTATAATTGCATAGTTTTTGTATTAATTGTTTTGTATCATACTTGACTGTAATGTTTTTCTCCAGTATGTCTTACAGTTCTATGTCATGTTTGTTAAATCTGAAAAATTTAATAAAAACATATTTGAAGAAAAAAAAGAAATTATCCATACAATGAACAGAACAGAGTGTGTGAAGAAAGTGCTCGACACAGCAGTAGATGTTCAAGCAAGACCATAGTTTTAGTAATATTGAGATAATATGAGACTTTGCTGCAAAAAGACATCTGCCTTAATGGCCTGGCCTCCACAGCTCTACAGATGTACTGGCACATGCTGGCTGCTCTCCAATTCAGGAACATGCAACTACATCCTGAATAAAAGGGGGCAATTGGTCTGGACAATCTTCTGTTCTTTTTTGCCACTGAAGACAAGGGGATGTGCCCTGTGAAGGAAAGATCGACCAGTTTCCTAGTTTCCCTTAGAGTTATGTGCTCAGTACAGAAAATAGGCAGACAGGAGGTAATGCCTGACAGACAGTCCCAAATACAGCCTGAATAGTTCAAACTCCAGACTACAGAACAGATAATGGTGGGTGGAAGTAAGATCCCTTTATTCAGCTACCTCAGCTATAGGACTGTTCTTGTGAAATCAGAAAACTGAGAAAGAGGAAGGTAGCTCTGAGCTAGTACTGTAACAATGATACTTAAAGATCTAATGTTATGGTAAGTGCACACACATAGCTGTACTATGTACTTACTGTGTAGTACTGTTACAGATGTATTCGTTGCAGACAGGAAGACAGGTAAAGCAGTTACAGAATAGGGAAGAAGAAACCTGGGCCTAGGGGTTGAGTGCTCACAGAAAGCTTTGTAGGACAACACTTACCAAACCCTGCCCTGCTCCTGGACTTTAAACCTCACTTATAATGTTTTGAAAAAGACATTCACAAAGTATCTATCTCACAAATACACTGAGTAGAGACATTCTTATATAAGGCTTTTGATGTAGCAGCTGACTGTGCGGGAAGTGCCCACACTTGCCTCTAAAAAGCGGTCTCATGTTTCTCATAACAAAAAGAAAGGCACCTTGCCAATCATTTGGAAAATGCTTGCTTGAGACTGGCCCATCTGTTTTCTTGGGATAATGGACAGAGTCACACTACTTGCCTAAAGTCTGTGGTTCTATTAAAATAGCACCCGAGTTGCCTGTGGATGTTCAAAAAGTGCAAAATCCATTCTTATTTTTTTTTTAGAATAGGAAAAAAAGGCTGGTATTTGAATGGTCTGAGGGAATTCTCACACCTTGGCATAAAGGAAGGGTTAGTACTAATGCTCATTCTATCTGAAGAGCACTGTGAAAAGACTCATTACACATACAAGACTGCAATTCTGAAATTCTTCTAGCTGAGATAATGGTCACTAAAATAGCATCTTTGGATGAATATGAGGTTAGTTTTTCAGGCACAAAGTTGAGCTCATAAAAAAAAGACAGCTCTCTCCTCTTGGTAGAAGGAGATGAATGACTCCCCTTAAGAAATTGTTCAACCAGCGTATGGTCTGTTGGAGGCAGGCAGGCTGACAGACAAAATGTGAAGTATAGGATAGTTGTGCTGCAAAAATGTGTGACAAAAGAAAGCAACACAGGCTTACTTTGATGGGATTCTCGTAATTCTTGCTGCAATAAATGGATACTACTCTCTTTTGCTAAACATGTCTTTCACTGTGTTAGGCATCTTGGTTTTCTTCAATATTTTAAGCATGCCTACGGAAAACAAGTGTTTGGGTAGAATGTGCATAGGTCATCCATAACATCAGTGTGAGGTCTTGGAGGTTTGGTTGCATCAGCAAAGCTTAATTCTGTGTCACTGGGCCTTTTACCAGTGACACAACATACCAGTAGGGAGAATCAGTGTTGTCTGCATGACAGGTAGCCAGCAGAAATATTCTAAGTTTTCCCCCTCCTCACAACCTGCAGTACCCTAGGAAGCAAAGGAGTTGCAGGCATGTGTAAAGGACGATGATGTTTTATGGGAAAGAAAAGGCATCCAGATTTACTAAGAATAACATGTCTTGTTTAAATCAACATGGAATTATGTGATCCTAAAATGTGTAAAACCGTGGGAGATCACAACTCAAAAAAAAAAAAAAAGTGACACCCACAGGGCCAAACAGCAACTTTTTTGGCAGGAGAACATATACCAATTAAGAGGTCACATTAACCAGAAGAAAAGGGAGAAAACAAGGGACCCCCCCCCTCCCACAAAATTCACATTTCTCACTTCTCTAGCTTTAACAGAGCACTCAGTTTGTGACTTAGCCAACATCAACATTCAGGACATTGATTAAATCAACCTTTCAGACTTCCAATTACAATCTTCTGAGTGTTGCATAACTACAGGTAAAAAAAAGTACAGTTTTGTACCTACCATAAATGTAGATGTCCGAGAGGTATGCATCTGCAGTCCTAACAAATGGGTTGTCCTGGCCTCAGGCAGCCCTTCGGTCGGCCGGATTCCAAAGTCTGGGTCTGGCCTCGGCTGATGTCGCACTTCACCCTACGTCATAGCTGCAGTTCAGCGGGTATAAAGGCATCAGCAGACACCATTTTCCTCAGTGTTTCTTGCCCCAGATGCCAGGTGCCCTCTAGGAAGGCTAAATTTGGATAAATGCAAATGTTTCCAAACAATAGAGAGCAAATAGAAATAAACATGTATATACATATATACAAACAAATACACCATAATAGATTCCCCCAGCTAGCTACAAGATGGGCAAATACCCTAGGAGTACCACAGAGGGGAAGGAGGGTGGGTAATCCTGACTGCAGATGCATACCTCTCGGACATCTACATTTATGGTAGGTACAAAACTGTACTATGTCCTTCAAGGATGCATCTGCAGTCCTAACAAATGGGTAGAATACCATAGCCAAACTGGGGAGGAGGCAATAATAAGATTATGGTGTAGTTAAGATCCCTTGCAAAACAGCAGTGGCAAAACCTTCTCGGATCTGGAGTATAAGGGTAGATTATAATGCTTGGCAAATGTATGCACGGAGCTCCAAGTAGCAGCCTCTAAAATGTCTTTGGTAGCCACTCCTCGTAAAAAGCTGTAGTAGTGGCTGTAGCCCTTGTGGAGTGAGGTCTGATGTTTTCTGGAGTTGTCTTTCCATGGTAAGAGTAACAAAATCTAATGCAATTTCCTATCCACTTTGAGATTGTCTGTTTTGAAATTGCTTTTCCTTCCATTCCTGTTGCATATGCTACCAGTAGCTGGTCAGTTTTTCTATTGCTCTTGGTTCTGTCCAGGTAGTAGCGCAATTGCCTATGTACATCCAAGGTATGTAATAATCTTTCTCCCCTGTTCTGTGGGTTGGGGAAGAATGTAGGTAGGTGGATAGCTTGGTTTAGAGATACCCTGGAGACCACCTTTGGCATAAAAGTAGGATTAGTTCTCATGGACACTCTATCTTGATGGAAGATAAGGAAGGGCTGTACTGCCATTAATGCCTGTAATTCAGAAACCCTTCTTGCTGAAGTGATTGCAAGCAGGAAAGCAGTTTTCCATGATAAGTACTGTAATTCTGCTGTTGCTGCTGGTTCAAAAGGAGGGAGTGTCAACTTTTCCAGCACAAAGTTCAAGTCCCATGTGGGCAATGGTGGCTTCCTTGGTGGCTTTACATTTTTAATTCCTCTCAGAAACTGCCTGAGTAGAGGATAAGAGAAGACTGGAGGGTCCAATGTTGTATTCTGCTGAAATAGCTGATGCATGAATCTTAATGGAAGAATAGGACAGGCCATTGTGGAAAAGTTCTGCCAAGTATTCCAGGATGTTAGCTATGTTTACCAGTGACACATCTTCTCCTTTAGCTGCACTCCAAATGAGATATCTTTTCCATTTTGCTGAATAAGTTTTCCTTGTTGAGGGTCTGCGAGCCTCCAAGATAATGTCTTTAACCCTTTGAGATAAATCTGGGTTATTTTGTCTTATGCAATGTTCCAGGCAACTAGCTGCAACGTTTTCAAGTTTGGATGCAGGGTTTTGAAGTTGTTCTGTGTTAGCAGTAAGGGAACTAGGGGCAGAGGCCATATTTGTTCCCGAGACATCCTCCTCAGTAATGGGTACCAATGCTGCCTCGGCCAGTCTGGAGCTATCAGGATGATCCTTGGGCGGTCTTCTTTGATCTTCAATAGCACCTTGTGCATCAAAGGAAGAGGTGGGAATGCATATGCTGTCAGGTTTTCCCAACTGAAAGATAGGGAGTCCACCTTCCAAGCCAGAGGGTGGTATGTCTTTGTGCAGAATTTTTTCAATTGGTGGTTGTGTGGGGATGCGAATAAGTCTATTTCTGGTAGTCCCCATTTCCTTGTAATGGATTTGAAGATGTCTGGATGCAGCATCCATTCGTGGGCATCCGTGGTAGTTCTGCTTAGGATGTCTGCTAGTATATTTTCTTTTCCTGGTACAAATATTGCCTGGAGCTGAATGTTGAAGCTCAGGGCCACATTCCAGTGGTCCATTGCCATCCGGCATAGAGGGTATGAATGTGTGCCTCCCTGTTTGTTGATGTACCACATAACTGTGGTGTTGTCCGTCCTTATCAGCAATTGACCCTGTTGAAGAAACGGTCTGAATGTCTGAATTGCCAGTTTTACTGCCAGCATCTCCTTTGATTTATGTGTAGGTTCAGCTGGTCTTGAGTCCATAAGCCTTGTATGCACTTGTCCAGCATGTGTGCCCCCAACCGAGGTCTGAGGCGTCCGTGGTGATAGTCTGGCTTGGTTGAGGGCTGTGGAAGGGCAGTCCTTTGTTCAATTGACAGGCCTGAGCCCACCATTGGAATTCTTGCTTCAGGCATGGAATTATTGGAATTTGGGTTTCTAGGCTGTGCTTGTGCTGAGACCATAAATTCCTTAGGTACCATTGCAACTTCCTCATATGTAGTCTGGCATGTGGAATCAATATTATGCAGGATGCCATGTAACCCAGGGCTTGCAGGACTTTCCTTGCTGTTAGCTGGTTCTGCGTTGTTAATGCCATGAAATAGAGAGGAAGGTGCTTCTGCTTTTCTGCTGTGAGGGATGCCATTTGATTTGATGTGTCCAGTTCTGCACCCAAGAAAGTTATCCTCTGGGATGGTATCAGCCTTGACTTTTTTATATTGACTGTGTATCCCAGGGCTTGTAGCAGATGAATGACCTTTTTCAAATCTGTTGCTAATTTGTTTTTTTTTTCCGCTTGCAACAGGCAGTCGTCCAGGTAAGGGTAAATTTGAATTCCCTGAAGCCTGCAATGAGCAATTACTGATGCCAGGCATTTCGTGAATACTCTGGGCGCAGTAGATAAGGCAAAGGGCAATGCTGAGAATTGATAATGCTCTGATCCTGCAAGAAATCTGAGGTATCTTCTGCAATCTGGTCGTATGTGGACGTGCAGGTATGCCTCCTTGAGATCTAGAGTTACCAGCCAAGACTCCTTGCCCAGCATGGGAAGAAGCTGCTGTAGGGTCAGCATCTTGAATTTTGGAACAATGAGATATGTGTTCAGAGCGGACAGGTCTAGAATAGGTCTCCATTGGTTTTCTTTTCTTGGCACCAAGAAAAGTCTGGAGTAAAATCCTTGCCCTTGTTCCATAGACGGTACCTTTTCTATAGCTCTCATCCTTATTAAGTTGTCTATTTGTTCTAGAGCTTTTGTCCTTTGATTTGGAGGTAGGTTTGGCATTCCTCTCTTCCTTGGTAGAGTATGGAAGTGAAACCTGTAACCTTTGTCTATTGTCTGTAAAATCCATTTGTCTCCTGTGATGTAATGCCAGTTTACTGAAAATAAGGCTAGCTTTCCGCCTAAGGGTGCATCTAGTTGTTCCCTGGTAGGCGGTCTCAGAGCCAAGTCACTGTGATTGTCCTGTGGAAGTGGTAGTGGCTGGATCTGTGGCAGTACTTTGCTGGTTGTTAAGCTGCCACTGATGTCCCCTGTAGGCACCTCTGGATTGACCCCTGCCTCTTGGGCGCCTATTCCTGCCTCTCTGTGCTCTGGTGGTGTCTGGAAAGGACCAATTCTTGGAAGGCCAGTTCCTACTAAACCTTGGAGGCTGGACCTGTAAGAAATCCTTGACTGTCTGGACAGATTTTGCTTTCTCTTCCACCTTCTTCAGTACCTGCTGTGCAGGTGAGCCAAACAAATTATGCTTATCCATGGGAGCATCTAGGAGCTTTGATTTTACATGGTCTGGTAAGGACTGCTCTTTTAACCATGCATGCCTTTTGATCACTGTACCAGTCATTGCTGATCTAAAGGAAGCCTCCAGTGCATCATAGACGCATTTTAAGGAATGATTACTGACCTGCTGTATGTTATGTACCATTTCCTGAAGAGACTTTTTGTCTAATGGTTCAGGCGAGGACAGTTTTTTAGTTAACTGGTCTAACATAAATTCCTGATACTGAATCATGTGGAATTGACAGTTTAAGGCCCTAGCCGAAAGAGTAGCAGAAGTATAAACTTTTTTACCCCATCTCTCTAAGGCCCTAGATTCCCTTTCAGAGGGGAGGGGGTTTTTGGCAGAGGTAGCTGCTACAGCCTTGGGTCCCTGCGAAATAGTTTCAGGATCTGCAAAAGGAGCCTTATACAAATGATAATGTGTGTCCGGAAACCTGTAGTACCTGTCGGGCTTAGCAGGGGCCGGAGGAAGTGAATCAGGGGCAGTACAAGCATCATTAAATGCATCATCCACAACAGTAAGTACTGGAGGAATGGCTAAAGGCCTATGCTGTGGCAAATGCAAAAAGGTCCTAAGCCTTTTCCTAGAGTCTGAAAAATCCTGGCCCTGCCATTGAAATTGTTCCCTCATAGCATGCAAGGTTTCCCCAAAAGAAAATTCCTCAGGCGGAGAGGCAGAAGGAATGGAGTCTTCTGCATCAGAGTCCTCATAAGGAGAATAAGGGCCTTCTGGAGGGTCTGTATTTTCTGAATCATCAGAAGAGAAATCTGAAGAAACTGGCTCAGGGGGCTCTGCTCTAGGCCTCTTCTCTGGAGGTGGGTGAGAGGCCCTGTCAGGGTGAGGTTGGGATCCCCTGATCAAAGAAATGAGATCCTCTGCTAGACTAAGCATTTGAGTACTAGAGCTAGGCCTGTGAGAGGGGGTCTTAGTAGGCACAGTCTTGGTTGATTTTGCTGCTTTAGCCCTGGCAAAAGCCTTAATCGACATGGATGCAGGGGGCCTAGCAGCTCCACGTGAAGGAGTGGATATATCTAAAGGGATAGTATCAGATAAATCCTGTGAACCTGTAAGAGCAGGTGGAATTTCAGTAGCAGATTCAGCCATGCTGGATGAGGCCTCGGTGGGAGGCAAGCTTTCGGCTGAAGGAAGAACCGAGGGCTCTGTTTCAGCCGAAACCGAGACACTCGCGGTTGACTTAACTGCGGTTTCGGCCGAAACCGCGGACCGCGAGTGTCGGTCCTTTTCCTTGCACTTTTTAGCTAATTGTGAAGTCGGAGTTTCCGACGGCATGTTGTAAGCAAAAGCGGAGCCGAAAAACTCCTCAGCAAATTCCGACCGACGTCTAAGTGTCCGTCGGTTGAAAGAAGCACAGGCTAGACAGGCTGCTACGTCGTGGTCTGGGCCTAAACAAGGTAGGCAATAAGAGTGGAAATCTTTATGAGGTATTTGTTTCCCACAAGTTACAGTTATTCACTTTTTCTGACATCGGCTGAGGCAAGAAAGAGTCCCCAACGGGGTACTTAGCTTTTTAGAAGTCTTCGGTAGTAGCAATCTCTGGTTCTGACTGACCGGCACTTGCGAACAGCTTCTGCTTTGGGCGCCACGCGGCAAGAAAGACTGAGGAAAATGGCGTCGGCTGATGCCTTTATACCCGCTGAACTGCAGCTATGACGTAGGGTGAAGTGCGACATCAGCCGAGGCCAGACCCAGACTTTGGAATCCGGCCGACCGAAGGGCTGCCTGAGGCCAGGACAACCCATTTGTTAGGACTGCAGATGCATCCTTGAAGGACATCAGCACATTTCTCAAAACATCCACTGTCCAACATTTCCATACAGAAGTCCTGTAAAGAACTTTGTGAATAGGTGATTCTCTCTAGAGGCAAACATCTTTGGTACTTCCCATTTTTTGTCAGCTTTCAGAAGATGACTGTTTAGATGTTATCTTTGATTGCCGGTCAGCATTCTGCTAAGGGTATCCACTGTACTGTTGATTTTAGGGGTATGTTCGATACCCTCACACTAATCTATGATAGTGATGATAACTTCCAGGTTTGCATCACTAGCCTGCAGAAGGGGATACAAGACAGTATTCCCCTTCTTGTTTATGTACCACATGACTATGGTGTTGTGCAGAGTCAAGAGCATGATTCCAGGTTTCTGGGCCAAATTGAAAGCTTGGAGAGTCAGCATCACGCCTACCTTTCCTTGACACTGAAGTACAGGTTCTTCTGTATAGGATTCTACCCAATCAGCACCCTGACAAAGTCAGTGTGTGCTCCCATACCTTGTCCAAAACATGTCTCAATGTTTAGATTTTGATTGTGAGGGTTGAAAAGGCACCCCCAGATTTGCTTAATTTGAGAAGTCTATCAAGCAAATTCCTTCTGGAAGCATAGGAAGATGGGTAGCTCCTTCTCTAAGAAGTGTAACTACTGCTTCCGTTGGGTCTTCAAATGTCACTTGATTTTCTGCATATGGAGTTTTGCCAGGGCACCAAAGATGATGGGTGATATAAACCACAAGGATCTGAAGAAATCTCTTGCCATTACTGATGCCTTCTGAGACTGGCTTGAAAAAAATTCTCGAAGAATGGTCGCCTTTTTCAGTGGTAGCAAAGCTCTGAACAATGCAGTGCCCAGAAAGGCTCCAAGAAAATCTATGGATGTACTAGTATCAGACTGGGGTTAGACAGAGTCAAAAACTCCATGTTTTGGAGGCAGTCGAGAGTGAATTGGAGCTTTCCCAACAGTTCCTCCATGGACTGGCGCTTTTGTTAAAATGTAACAATGGTTGAGAGCAAAGAATGATATCAACAAATAGACAGGAATTTTCTGTACAGCAGTCAGTACTTGTAATCTGCCTTAGAACAGTCACTTTATAACATTCATAGAGTGGGCCTATTTATGGCTTCCTAAGCAAGGAGATGGTCCATACTGGGTAAGGCCAACACCACCTAGGCTGCTCGGACAGGAGGCATCCCGATGAATCTTGAATTATGTTCTGCAATCACTATAGAAAATGACATCCAAAACCCGTATGTCCCAGGTAATCTTCAACCAATTTTCCATCAACAGTCAGTAGACTTCCAGGAAGGAAAGGGGAAGGCTTAACTAAGGTAAGGAAAATGGAGGGTCATCATTCCCAAACAGTCATGATTGCTCAGAGGACTCTGTGGAGCTTTTGCCAGAATGCCTTCCAGATTTTCTTTCCATTTTTCTTTCCCTGCCAGGTCTGACAACCCCCCCTCCCCCATTTCAAAATCCCTTTTCTGCCTGGCTTGGTCTGATATCTGAAGAAATGCCATCACTTGGATAAATAATTTTTGTTCTATCTCAGAACAGGTGGGTAAAAGAGATGTCTCGTTTTTCACTGTCTTTCATTTTCCTTGCAGCTTTTTGAAAATTTCCTACAATTAGGGTGTATGTGTGTGTGTGTGTGTGTGTGTGTGTGTGTGTGTGTGCGCGTGGTGGGGGGGGCTACTGTTTACAGACATGTCAAGTTGGTGTTTAACATATCCCGGGCAGAGATTGAGTTCAGAGTCATGGATGCTTTCTAATGGCAGATCCTGTAGCTACTGTTTCAGATGCTGCATCAGTGTCACTCCCATATAATGAGCCTACCCACCTTTTGTGCTCTATAGGGCAGCCTGGAAATATGAAACTTCAGGGTCCGTACTATGACTTCTAAAGCTAACACTACTAACTTACTGCAGAATATTCCCACTGTATTCTACTATGAGCCAGAAAACTGACAGCCCTGAAGGTGTGCGTGGCTAATGTGCAGCCCCCGCCATACACCTATTTACCAGCTTTCTCTCCCTGTTGTTTGGGAGGGTGTTCATCCCTATGGCTAATCAGAAGTTTTGCATGTAATCAAGGGAAACTAAAGCATGGTCCACCACTGCAGGCTTATGGAGGAACTAGGACTGCTGAACTGCAGAAAATGCCTAGGCTTTTGAGGAGTGGAGGTTGTGAGTCTGGTTTCAAGCATGTCACTTTGAAGGCATCTTCCAAGAAGTCACAAACTGGAGGTACTGCTGTGGGCTTAAGGTCATTAACACAAGAAGATCCAGGTACCACTTCTTTGTATAAGACATCTAGGACTCACACTTGTAGTGCTCACCTGGAAATTTCCTCAAAGGTGATGTCTTTTGAAGGGGAACCTTATAAAATTATTTCCATGTCAGATTTGAAAGTGAGGAGCATTTAAGAAGTACATATTAAGTCTTCTGCATCCTCCAAGGAAGACTCTAATCTTCTGATGGAAAGGGATTCCTCTTCCTTTTTATGGGCTGGGTTCCTGAAGTGGATGGTTAGGTGGAGGCCTGTTCCAAGCTTTGTCACATGGCAAAAAGCTCTATGGCAAGATTCCCAAGGTCCTGCATGGCAAGGCCTAATTGAGGCACAACTGTCTCATAGGAGATTATTAGGCTAACAGCTCAACAGCCCTTACAAGAGTAGCTAGTTTTACTCAGATTTTGCCCAATTTTCTTTCCCTAGGGGAAAGGGTCTATATTACATTCTCAAAAGCCGACAATGCTGAATCTGACATTGTCGACATGAGAATAGCGAAACTGCAGAGCACTGAACAAGTAAATGGAAATCTCCACAAGGGGAGATTTCCATTTACTTCAATGCAGTGTGGTCTCAGAGATGGTATATTTAAATAGTGGGGGGTGTGAGAGGTGCAAGGGGGGGGGGGGGGCTTGCCACCCTGCCTACACAGTTTAGTTTTTTTTTTTTTTTTTTTTTTTTTTTTATTTTCTGAACATTCGATGTTTTAACAGTTCGATCACTAAAGGTCGACCTTTAGTGATTCGAACTGTTAAATATTCAATGTTGTAATATAGACCCGAGGCGAAAGATAACAAAGGTCAGCAAGTGGGGTTTTGACTCTTTTTACAGACTACCTGTATCCATAAGAGACATGGGGGCTACCCAGAGTGAATCTGTGATTTCCCACCCATCGGTCCAGACTGCGCTTGAAGATGATCAGGGAAAAGCTTTGCTCATGTGAATAGGAAGTCTATTCCAGAGAAGGGTCAATAACTGGTACACAGAGACTCAGCTTCCAGAGAAAGACACTAGTGTGGTATCACAGTTTTGGCTGTGCTGGCCGCCTTGAAGAAAGAGTGACTGTAATCTGCTGTAATCTGTAATCTCCATCCTAACCCCAGGATACATATCATGCCATCAGAAGAGACAGTTACTTTTTACTTGCTGAAACCTACACTAGAGATGAGTCAGCATACTCTAAGATATCTGCTATGGGAGTTGGGTGGATGGCCATCTGTGACCAGCTCCCCATATGTCAATAATACTGTTGCACCAATAATCTATACAAAAACATCTGTAAGGTAACACTGATTAACTTTGCACAAGCCAGACTAATATTAACAGCTCATTAGTTTGTCATTACCTTCCTGTCTGTGGCTATAAGTAGCAACCACATCCACAGACCATGTTAAAACTGTCCTAAAAGGCTAGTCAATCAGAATTAATATTTTTCTCCTTGAAAGTATAATACATCAACTTTTTTTGCGTTGTGGTCCATTAAAAATTTAAGATGGGGCATGTTTTTGAAAGAGGCCAACTAATTCTGAGAAATGTCAATTTCCACAGTGCTTATAGACATGCCCTTATACAGACTACTGCTTCAGCAGAACAAAGAAGTCTCTCAGAATATCTGATTGCAGGTAGGCAGAAAAGGTTCTTCACAACAGTCTGAAATAAGAATGGCCAAAGACATATTTATGCTAGTACAGCAGTATATCATAACGTGCAGTGAGAAATAACTAATAGATGCTCAGTATATCAGTTATTCTGCAAAGCGGCCCTCAGCAGTGCCTAAATGCTGGGTTTTCCTTTTCTGACATCCTCAGGACAGTTCTGAAAAAATCTTTAGCACCCACACTTTAAGACACCTACAGTTCCTACTGGCAAGTGACATGACATCACTCGCTGGTCTAGGAGGACATGTTCAACCTCTGAGCTCCCTAGTTTAATTTCATGCATGACTTAACACACTTTAAAGAACCAAATGAACAAAATATCAAAGTTATGTACTTATAAGTGTATAAGAAAAAGGACCATTTTTATAATGTTTGGACCACTCAGCAGACAAGACCTCCTCTCCCTTCCCATAATGCACCACCCATCCCTCACTCTCCAGCTCAGGAGTCAGGATGAAACCTGAGGAAAAAGAAAAATGAAAATGAGAAACCAAAGGCTGTAACACTAAAGATGGTAGATGGAAGCAAAGTCCGGTACTGAAGCTGGATTTTCTTAAAAATCTATCATTATTGTAAATATATAACTTTCATACCTGAAAACAAGTCCATCTTTCGAAACTTGTATTAACAGATTCCCTAGCTAATCCTCCTGGGTGCACAAACTTATGGGAACTTGCTCTTGATGGTAAAAGCCTCATAAGAAAATTTGGACCAGGGTATAATATCCTCATAAATGTGCTCACGAAAAACAAGGTTCCAGCTGCATGTATGTCATATATGGTGGCATCAGAGAAAAAGGCTGTGGAGGCACAAACTGCTCTAAGAACAAGTTCTACTAACTGGAGGCAGAGGTTCCCCATACTTCTTAAAGAAATGGCACTACAGTTGGCCAGCCATCTGAAAAGGATCTGCTTGGTAACTTTTTTGTAAGGTCTGTATTTAGCAAAGGGGACATTTATGTGGTCATCCCTGTAGAAAGATTTGATTCCATCCATGTAACAATAAAGCTGGCTGTTTGCATCCATACAGTGATGGAGATATTTACCATGTATACAAGGAGACATACCGTCAAATTAACAGACCGATTTAAGTTTGACTATGTAGCAACCTTAGGTAAAAAAGATATGTTACTTTTAAGTGCTATCTATCCTTTTCCTGTGGAAAACTAAACAAGGAAGTCTGACAAAAAACAGTATGTAATTCAATATTTACTTAGCTGATGTTATGGCCACTAAAAAAGGCATTCCAGGAAAATAACCTGAGATTAGCAGAGATGACAGGTTCAAATGGAGGCACTGTAAGCTTCTTACCTATAAACATTCCAAAGAGCAACAAAGTCTCCAATAGGAGGTCCGAGTTGTACAGCATCTCATAAAAAGTCTTACAGACTTACATGGATGGAAGAGAAGAACAGCCCAGACAAGAATTCTTCTTCTTTCAGCTTTTCCCGGTTAGGGGTCACCACAGAGGATCACCTGTCCACTCATGATTAGCAGTGGAGTTTTACAGTGTAGAGTTGCCAGCCTGGCTCCCAACCTTCCACAGAAGGCATACACATGCACGCACCCAACCTTCCACAGAAGGCACACACTCACACCTAGGGCCAATTTAGAGTGCCCAATCCACCAACAGCATGTCTTTGGGATGTGGGAGGAAACCGGAACACCCAGAGGAAACCCACGCGACCACAGGGAGGATATATGCAGACTCCACACAGAAGGCACCCCAGCCAAGGATCGAACCACAGAACCTCTTGCTGTGAGGCAGCAACACTTACCGCTGCATCACTATGGCCCCCCCACAGCCCAGACAAGAATGAAAGCTAGAAATGGCCACTGAGTGAAATTCTATTCTAAATGAATAGCCAAAAAAAAAAACCCATTTGTCATGGTAAGTGATGACTTCTGAGAAGAAGTAACAATCAAAACCATTCTTTTTAGGGGGGAAAACAGAAAACATGGCTATCATTTTAAATGGATTTGCCAAGTGGTAAACTTCAATAAATTAATGTCTTGGTGTGACTTCCCCAAAGGTTAAGGACAGTGTCATGAAGGGACATTGTCTCTCTATACTGTATCCACCAAACTGGCTATGAGGAAATTGGGAAAGGGTATATCCACGATGTCAAGTCCTTTACTGGGTGCACGAGAGGTTAATAGTGGGCTGACTGTGGGTGCTTTGGGGGGCTTGAGACTAGACTAGACTAGGCTAGGCTATACAATACTAATTTCAAAAGCAGTACTACCAACATGCAAACTAGCCACTCGGTGCTGCTGAATGTGCAAAGCAGTTGCTCTATACTCAGAGTTACTGGTACAGTTTCAGATGTGTTTTTAAAGGGAAAATGTGCTTTCTAGGTGTCTGTGTCTATACAGGGAACTACTAACCACTGCTGCATGATGGGCAGCGGTGTGCAAATGCTCCAAATTTATGCAGGTACTTAAAACACAGGAAACTGGCGTCTAAGTTCTCTGGCCAATAAAACAACTATACTCACAGCTTTCTTAAATGTTTTCCACTCAGATAGACCAGACCACCACCTACTTCCACTAGATGGACAATCCCAGTCCTCTTAATGTAAAAACATAAAAAAGATTGTTTGAGAGTGTAATGCCACCACAAAACTGCTTAACTACCTGGACAAGGTGATTTCAAGTATTAGGGACAAATAAAGCAAACAAAGAAATAACACTCAAACAGTTAAATGAAGTGCAAAATAATAAAATACATCTCTTACCTGTCAAGGATAGAGCTGGATAAATTCAGATCCCCCTCACAGTGTGGTGAGGGTGCCAAGCAGATGGGAAATCCGGGAAAATGAGCAGGAGACAATTCGTAGTAAAGGAGGTTTACTGAAGACAAATACTGATTTGCTGGGTGTGCACTCAGTATCACGAATGTATGGAAAACAATGGGTGGTAAGGATACATAACTAGGCTACACAACAGATGAGCAACGAGAGAGGACAGGAAGGGACTTTAGAAGTCAGATTACCATAAGGGGGAGAGGCCAGAGACGACCTTTAAAACTACAAAAGGAAAAGTGTGGGAGGGTTGGGAGAAAAATCAAGCTGGAAGAAGCAGAGAGGGATCCAATTAAATAAAGCCAATACTGAATTTCTAGTCCTAAGACTCTGAGCTACAGATCATGACCCCAGGTAGGTTACAATTTCCAAAATGTTACCATAATGTCTCAGGGGTGGGGCAGCAGACAAAGAACAGAGGAACAGAAAGGCACTGGAATGTAATGTTAAGCTGGTAAATGATAAGCAGAATATAAGACTATCAGCAAAAAAACAACAACAAAATGAAATACAACCAACTGTAAAAGCACTGAAGCATCAATACTGGAGTAGAATACACAGTAGTCTCACTACTGCAATTCTACCACAGTCTAATGCAACAGACTATGCAGAAATTTACCATTAACACCGTTTATGAAAAAAAATGACTAAATGAGGTTCAAATCTGACAACAGATCACAGTTTTGCCACAACTGCAAATGAAATGACGACACAAAGGCCCCCAGGGCAGGATTCAAAATACAAACAGCTAGTTTGCATTTTGAATTCTAACTGGGGCCTAGGACTTGTAGTACAAATACTTCTACTTATGGAGACAGGAGTGTAAGAAAATATTTTCTGCTTAAAAACCTCAGCTTTGGCCGGCTATGAACTTGCTGTATTCAACTGGACGTATAAGAGAATTTAAGTACCTTTATCTGCACTTTTTTTCAAAAAAATACAGTATTTAAATTGATTTTAACCGTGTGTTGCAGGAATATTAACTGAACTGGAAGTTAGTCAGTGTTTGCTGAATTTTGTTATTTGCTAGTAATTACAGGTGTGGGGGTAGCCACATTCTTTGATTTCCTGTCCTTGCCTATTTAAGTGGTACAGTGTGAAATATTTTCTGCTTAAAAACCTCAGCTTTGGCCGGCTAAGAACTTGCTGTATTCAACTGGACGTATAAGAGAATTTAAGTACCTTTATCTGCACTTTTTTGTTTTTTAAAAATGCAGTATTTAAATTGATTTTAACTGTGTGTTGCAGGAATATTAACTGAACTGGAAGTTAGTCAGTGTTTGCTGAATTTTGTTATTTGCTAGTAATTACAGGTGTGGGGGTAGCCACATTCTTTGATTTCCTGTCCTTGCCTATTTAAGTGGTACAGTGTGAAATATTTTCTGCTTAAAACCTCAGCTTTGGCGGCTAAGAACTTGCTGTATTCAACTGGACGATAAGAGAATTTATACCTTTATCTGCACTTTTTAAAAAAAATACAGTATTTAAATTGATTTTAACAGTGTGTTGCAGGAATATTAACTGAACTGGAAGTTAGTCAGTGTTTGCTGAATTTTGTTATTTGCTAGTAATTACAGGTGTGGGGGTAGCCACATTCTTTGATTTCCAGTCCTTGCCTATTTAAGTGGTACAGTGTGAAATATTTTCTGCTTAAAAACCTCAGCTTTGGCCGGCTAAGAACTTGCTGTATTCAACTGGATGTATAAGAGAATTTAAGTACCTTTATCTGCACTCTTCTTTCAAAAAAATACAGTATTCAAATTGATTTTAACTGTGTGTTGCAGGAATATTAACTGAACTGGAAGTTAGTCAGTGTTTGCTGAATTTTGTTATTTGCTAGTAATTACAGGTGTGGGGGTAGCCACATTCTTTGATTTCCTGTCCTTGCCTATTTAAGTGGTACAGTGTGAAATATTTTCTGCTTAAAACCTCAGCTTTGGCCGGCTAAGAATGTGCTGTATTCAACTGGACGTATAAGAGAATTTAAGTACCTTTATCTGCACTTTTTTCAAAAAATACAGTATTTAAATTGATTTTAACTGTGTGTTGCAGGAATATTAACTGAACTGGAAGTTAGTCAGTGTTTTCTGAATTTTGTTATTTGCTAGTAATTACAGGTGTGGGGGTAGCCACATTCTTTGATTTCCTGTCCTTGCCTATTTAAGTGGTACAGTGTGAAATATTTTCTGCTTAAAACCTCAGCTTTGGCTGGCTAAGAATTTGCTGTATTCAACTGTACATATAAGAGAATTTAAGTACATTTATCTGCATTTTTTTAAAAAAAAAAATACAGTATTTAAACTGATTTTAACTGTGTGTTGCAGGAATATTAACTGAACTGGAAGTTAGTCAGTGTTTGCTTAATTTTGTTATTTGCTAGTAATTACAGGTGTGGGGTAGCCACATTCTTTGATTTCCTGTCCTTGCCTATTTAAGTGGTACAGTGTGAAATATTTTCTGCTTAAAAACCTCAGCTTTGGCCGGCTAAGAACTTGCTGTATTCAACTGGACGTATAAGAGAATTTAAGTACCTTTATCTGCACTTTTTTTTCAAAAAAAATACAGTATTTAAATTGATTTTAACTGTGGCAGGAATATTAACTGAACTGGAAGTTTTGACTCTGCTCTTCAGTTAGTCCCACCCACCTTCCCTGTTTTTGTTTTGGTGTTAATCTTAGTGGCCTTGAAACTGCCCGCCACTCTTGTAAATTTGTGTTTGGATACTCCTTCTGGGCCCATCTCATTTGCTCACTCAACTGAGTGCAGTGAGATCATATTCTGATTTCAGGCACTCCTACTGTGTACAAAGAGAGCATCTGGGAAACAGAAAAAAAAATTTAAGCTTGTTTCCTGCCTTTCCTGTTAAGTGGTATAGACTATTTGTAGGCTTCTGAGCCCCCAAGCCCTTCTATGTTGGAGGGAAGCCTTCTAGCTTAGTTTTTTTTTCTTATAACTAGCCAGTTTTCTAGTTTCAGCACTCAAATCTGTTTCTTTGATCTCAGCACTTGTTCAGAAAAAAAAAATTTCATCTGCTTTTACTGTACTTGTGTTTCTACCTACTTTATTTTACTTTTGCATCATCTTAAAAGTACTCAATTGTATTTATTACTGCTTGGTGTAACTCATTCTAAGCCTTTTGGTTTAAACACTTGGGCTTCAGACCAGTTGTTTTGCACTGAGAGGGTTTGTGGTCTGCACTGTAGTGGCAGAACAGGTAGCTTGCATCCTTCTAGGTTGGGAACTGCTGATTGAGGGCTCAGTGTCTGTTATTCTAAAAGTGTATTAATTCTGGTTTAAGCACTTGGGCTTTCAGGCCAGTTAGTTTACATTAAGAGGGTTCGTGGTCTGCACTCTTGTGGGAGGAGAGGCTGGACTCTGCCCTTCTGAGCTGGGAATTTCTGGTTAAAGGCTTATAGTGCATGCATATCTGAACTGCTTCTTACTGAAGTTGGTGCGCCTTGTTTGCTGTGGCATAGACTGGATTCGGGCCTGCTGGATCTAGCTTTGTTTGTGTAACTTGAGCACTAATCCAGGCATTCTCTGAAGTATTCAGTTGTATTTATTACTGCTTGGTAGTAACTTGATTAAAGTGTAGCTATCATTCTAAGTGTTTTGGATTAAGCACTTGGGCTTCAGACCAGTTGTTTTACATTAGGAAGGTTTGTGGCATGCACTGTGGTGGCAGGGCAGGTAGCTTTCATCCTTCTAAGTTGGGAACTGCTGATTGAGAGCCCAGTGTCTGTTATTCTTAAAGTGTATTAGTTCTGGTTTAGGCACTTGGGCTTCAGGCCAGTTATTTTACATTAAGAAGGTTCGTGGTCTGCACTCTTGTGGGAGAAGAGGCTGGACTCTGCCCTTCTGAGCTAGGAATTTCTGGTTAAAGGTTTATAGTGCATGAATATTTGAACTGTATCTTACTGAAATTGGTACACCTTGTTTGCTGTAGCATAGACTAGATCCAGGCCTGCTGAATCTAGCTTTGTTTATATGCTTGTTGTTTATTTGCTTGTTATTTCCCTGGAACGCTAATCCCACCTAATACGTGGCTTCTCAGCGCTTCTGTGGATCACTAGTGATATCTGCATTGCTTACTGTACTTATTTCCTTGTTTCACTTGAAAGAAAGTTACTGTTTGTTGTTTTTGCATTTACGTTACCTGTAACACAATGCACTTAAGTTACCTGGCACTTGTGCGCTAAAGCAATTATATAAGTCAGCACTACACCCTCACTCCCCACTGGCCCTTGTTTTCAATTATTAAGGAATTCCCAATATTATTCTAGCATGTACAAAGGTCAGTTGTCAATCTCCTCTCCGGTCCAGCTGGTGAATCTGGGAATCTTGAGGCAATGTTACAACTGCCTCATGTACACAGACAACCCTCTCCTCCTCCCAACAAATTCCAACACATGTGAGAGATGCAACCATATAGCCAAACTGGAGACTAAGCTCTCTCAACTCAGTACTGGCATAACCAGTCAGGAGGAGAAGGAAACCACACTCACTACAATTCCAGTCTCACATAGACCTACCACGACAGCAAACCAAACACATAATCACACAAAAACATACTCGGGTGCTCTAAATAAAGATCTGCCTAAGCAGCAGAGACCTCCAAAGCAGACACCCAAGCAACCGCTACCCCAAAACAAAACACGTGCAACACACATCTCACAAAGCCAGTGTGCCGAACAGTCACAGCCCTTAAGACTAAACAACACACCTGATACACTTGTAATAGGTGACTCTATCATCAGGCACACTGACGTCCCGCTCACCAGGCTGAACAAGGAGAGGGTCACGGTGAGCAGCCTGTCGGGCGCTAGGATCCGCCACATAACACAAGCACTCAGGTCACTCCAAGACAAGTACAAATATGACTCAGTCATTGCCCATGCTGGTGTGAATGACCTGAGACGTACCTCCCTGGACTACATGAAAAGAGACATAAAGGAGCTCTCTGAGCATGTAGCCCAGGCCGGTATGACCCTGACCTTGAGTAGCATCTTACCCTCACCAAGAATGATGCCACAATATGAAGACAAGATGATCAATTTCAAAAATTGGCTTAAGTACTGGTGTCATTCAAAGGTGATCCAATGCCTGTAAGCTTGGGATGATATGCTCGATAAGCCACGATGCTTCGCTAGGGACGGCTTGCACCTGTCACCTCTGGGCTTTCGGATATTGGCAAAGACTCTTGCTACCCCCATAGTGCCTTTTTTAGGCAAGGCTCAAAAGACAAACCCACCTCCATAGGTATCACAAGGGATAAGAAACTAAGAGTAATGCTACTCAACGCCAGAAGTCTAAACCTCAAGATGCATGCACTCGAAACTCTCCTTAGCATGGAGAACATCGATATCTGTGCAGTAACAGAAACCTGGTTCAGGGCTCCCGAGAGCACCCCAGCACAACCAGGTTATACCTCATACCATGCTTTTCGGCCCCAAAACTTGGACCGAACCACAAAAGGAGGGGTAGTATCAATATTCATCAAAGATACCCACACCTCCAGGTTGGTGGCAAAGCACGAAGCATCAGAGACTATCCATGTGCAACTAACAGTGGGTAAAACTGCCTTCCAGTTTATAGCCTGCTACAGACCACCCTCCCAAACCCAGGAACCCCACTCGGCCTTTCTGAGAACACTGGAAAATATGAAGGTCTCTCCAAACACCATTATATTGGGCGACTTCAACTACCCAAACATAGACTGGGAGCATTACTCTAGCTCCAACACCCTAGCCCAAAGGTTCCTAGAATTTATAAACTCAAATGCTATGGAACAACTTGTTACCACTCCCACAAGAGGGGAAAATATACTGGACCTGATCTTCACCAACATGGGACTCTATGCTCCAGACCAGAAGTGTATCCCTCACTGGTAAGATCAGACCATAAACTAATCTCACTGGATATTCACATCCCGACCCCACCCCCTGCCCAGAAAACCACAGTGAAAAACTTCTCTAAAGCAAATTTCACACTACTCAAAACCGAGGTGGAATCCTTCAAAGCCCCCGGGCCTGTGGAAAATACGGCCCAGACCGCAGAATCCTTTATAAACGCATTCTATGAACACCTTCAGGAATGCATGGATCATGCGATCCCAAATAAAAGCAAGACCCAATCCTCCAAAGTTAGGCATCCTGTCTGGTGGACCCCAGCCATAAACAAACTATACAATAGAAGAAGGAAGCTACTACATGATAGAGCAAAATCCCAAAAAGGGAAGGCATCTCTGATCAGTATTAGCAAAAAACTACGGGCACTCATAAAATTGTCTAAGGCCAGCTTCGAGAGAAAAACTGCACAGGACACTAAGGATAATCACACGGCTTTCTTTAGTTATGTTAGGAACCTGGGTGGTAATTCCCAGATATGCTCAGAATTAGTCCAAAATGACAAAAAATACACTGAACCCACAGACATTGCCAACATCCTAGCTGACAGGTTCAGTGCAAACTCCCACCAAAAGGGCAAATATCTATCCCAGCAGAGTGCTGCCTCCCTGACATCTCAGATGCTCAGGTAAGAGCCGCCCTCTCCAAAGCAAAAAACACAGCATCAATGGGACCAGACGGTGTCCCAGGCTGCGTCCTACATGAACTCCAAGAAGAGCTAAACCCAAACATAAAACTACTGTTCAATCTCAGCCTTACTACAGGATATGTGCCCAAAGAGTGGCGTACAGCAACAGTGGTCCCTCTCCATAAAGGTGGTGCCTCAACGGATCCTGGAAACTATCGCTCCATAAGCCTGACTAGCTTGGTCTGCAAAGCTAAGGAAAGGATCATCATGGACCTCATAAATAAAGATATTGGGGACCTACAGACACTGGATCCTACACAGTTCTGCTTTGTTAAGGGCAGATCCTGCCTCTTAAACCTGGTTGATTTCTTTGAAACAGTCACCAAGGCCATTGACGAGGGGAAGGTGGTCCACACAGCCTACCTGGACCTCGCAAAAGCCTTCGATACAATACCCCACTCGGGTATTATAGATAAGCTCACCAGCTTAAATATAAACCCCTATGTCACTAGATGGATTGCAAACTGGCTCAAGGACAGAACCCACATGGTTAGAATTGCTGGAGCCATGTCAGACTCCAAACCAGTTACAAGTGGTGTCCCATAAGGCTCAGTCCTGGGACCTCTCTTGTTCAGTATATATTTCTCGGAGGTACAGGCCAAGACTGTGGCTGACCAAGTTCGCAGATGACTGCAAACTGGGCGCCATAATCGACTCTCCAGCCGAAACAAGCATCCTCCAAAAGGGCCTCATAGAAACAGACAACTGGTGCCAGAGCCATGGCCTCAAGCTAAATGCCAAAAAGTGTATAGTCATCCCCTTTGGCAAAAACAAAGTGCCCACAAATTACCACACAGGTGGTAATCCATTAAGTACAGAAGAAGTAATTAGTGACCTGGGGACATAAGTTGATAGCAATCTCTCATTTGACAACCACGTGGCCAAAGTGGTTAGAAAAACATTTTATATAGCCCACCTAATCATGAAGGGATTCACATCTAGCTCAGGGGAGGTCATCGTGCCTCTTTACTCATCCCTCATCAGGCCCATAATTGAGTACAATGCCACTTTTGGGATGTACCTTACCAGACACCTGCAGCAACTGGAAAGACCCCAAAAGTACCTCACCAAGAGGATCAAAGGGCTCAAACAGATGCCATATGCTGCCCGGTTAAAGAAACTCCAGCTCTACTCAGTGGCATACCGCTTGTTCAGAGGCGATCTGTGCCTGACGTATAAAGCCATGTCCAACCCGGAATTAATGGACATGCTGCACCTCAGAAAATCCAAATCCCATCGAGCTACGCGCTCGAGAGACTTGAACCTCAGCACTGAAATAAATAGGACATACTGGAGGGATAGATTCATAACCCAGAGGCTCCCTTCACTCTGGAATAAAATCCCAGTCCAGGTTAGGCAGAGTCCCTCATTGACTCTCTTCAAGAGGAATCTTGATGAGTGAATGGGAGATCGTAGATTTACCCCGGGTATCACTTCTGTGTCACTGTTAGACAGAGGCACAGTATACTAACCTCGAAAAAGGGCATAGCAAAATAAATTTAAAATGGGTGGCGAAAGCCAAACACATTCTGACTAGGCTTATAAATGCCCTAGGGCAGATAGCCTAGTATGAACCTATGAACCTATAATATATAAACACAATCTTCTCACAACTCCAAATGAAGTTGTGAATCTGCAAGTAGAGAGCCCTACAAAATAATGGTCTGCAGCTCTGAGAACTTCCGGCAGAGGTTATGGAGAGCAAAGCCATCAAGAAAAGCATCTTCCAAAAAATTAATTGACCTTTACAGTCATTAAACCACATAACCTGAATGAACAAAAAGATAAATAAGCTCTCTAGTTAATGAAGTTCAATTTCCAAGATGGATCAGTCATCAAAAATGGAAATTAATACAAAACACCCAGAGGGAACTGCTTTATAAGGTGGTGCTGGGACAAAAAGTTAGCTTAAAATGCACTAAAATGGCTGAAGCAAGTAGCATGGAAGTAAAATAACTAAGACACAACTCAAAAAGGTGCCCAAGATAGGTCAGGATAATTTTCAGTCCAACCAGATGAGGCAATACAGAATACTCTCCATCTGTTTTCTATATCCACTTTTCCAATTAATTCTTTTGGAAGACACAGCGTATGTCAGCTAGCAATGAACATAAGGCTGGAACCAGCCATAGACTGACTGACTAAGAGTCCATCACAAGGTACCTGCAAAATCACATACACTCACTAAGGAGCAATTTGATCACCAATTCACTTATTTGCATGTATTTGAGATGTGAAAGGAAGCCACAGTCTTCACTGGAAACTTATATGGACAAAAGGAAGACATGTAAATTCTGTAAAGAATGTAACCCATAAAGGAACATAACCATAGTAAGTGACATGAGGCAGCAATGTTAACTGCTGCACCACGATACCTCTCTACTAAGTATGAACAGTTCTGTATCTGAGCAAAGTAAATCTGACTAAAGGAATCCAGGCTTTCCAGTAATTTCAGTTGGTCTCCAAAAAATTCACTGGATGGTTTGGTAGGAACAAAAGATGTAATGGTACAGCCATGGCTGGTGATGGAGCTTACACGTCTTGGGTGGGGATGGGGGGTTCTTGATTTGCACTAGGATAGTAGCTTTCTGTAACACAAGAGACCAGGGAATCTGAAACCATTCCCCTCTTAGCCGCAACAAGGTGACAAGGATGAGTTCTGGACTTTATTCCCTGAATTTTAATAGCAGGTGCACAATCAGAGGGAAAGGTGGAAAGGAATATAGGAATCTTCCCTTGCCATGGGAGGAAGGATGTATCCATCAGCTCTTGCAACTTTGAAATGTAGGGTACTAGGAATGACTGCATTTTTCCATATGAAAAAAAAATCTTGGGTGTCATTTATTTATTTACATTTAAAAATTTTAACCTGTTAACTGGAGCTAGGAAGTCTGACTTTCAGTGAAGTCCTAGAGAGCAAGTCTCAAATACAAAGAAAAAAAAATAGTACAAAGATAAGGATTAGAAAGTGAGACTTGAAAGAAAACAGAACTTTTTGTAGATTAAGTGATTCTGTATCTCAATGATCTCGATAGAGACCTTGTATAGTTACTTAAAACCCTAGAGTTTTTAAGAGATGGCAGGTTATAAGTAAATAGGAGCAAAAATTAAGGCCATAGCTGTCACCTATTCTCCTACATTTGAATTAGTGCAACCACATATTTATTGGGGTTGTGACGAAAGGAGATCGTGCCAGCACAGCTAGCTGCAATTTTGTAAATAATTATGTCATTGGTGAATACTGAAATGATTTATACAAGATCCTCGTGTTACAAATGTATTAGAACTGTATGTCATGTGTATATCACACTGCTCTGTACAGAGGTTTGTGTTGAAAAGGTATTTTGTAAAGTGCTTGTGCTTAAAATGCATCAACAGTGTACCCTACCGGAAGAGAACAGAAATGTACATGCACTATTGTAACTATTTAAATGCGTATGTCAACAGAGGAAACTGCAGGGTTAACTTCAGTCCAGCAAACTTTAGAAAAATATCTAAAATTAAATTACTTAATAGGACACAATAAAGAGGCTATCTCTCAAGTTGTCAATGCAGCTAGAGACACAAGGTCTGTACTAGGAAGCTTTCTGTATTGTCTTTAGAGTGAACTAATTGCTACTTTTGAAGCGCGAAGGAATGCAATTGTTTTATGACTTCCAGCATCTGCCAAATATCTGAGGGAAAGCCCTTGTCTGTATATTTTTACAGGTAGATGCTAAATGCTGCCAGCTTCTAGGAATGGGGGTTTTGGCCTGGGAAAGTCAGATGATCAGAAGTGATGTCATCCTGCAAGCTATCCCAGCAGTAATATTTGAGATATTAATTTGAGAAGTCTCTTAGTGAGACAGAGCATTCGGTATTCGGTCTTGGACCAGACAAGAACTATTCACCACACATCTCCCTTGCTCTAATGAAGTAAGTTTCTAGGGAACAGTATAGCTCTCTTAGATACAGTCAAGAATATAGTAAAGCTTAATTTAGATGTTTTTCTTTATTTGTGTGAGCCTGCACTGCAATGTTATTTTAAATATTTCCTGTGGTTTTGAACTCTGACATCACTGTGAATATATATTTAGTATTGTCTTGTTCTTTTATTATTAAATATATTAAACCTTTCATTGTGGCTGACCTGTGTAGAGACACTTAAGTTTTGAGAGTACTTGCATATTTAATTGATGACTGTGTCGGCCACCCCTAACAGCCTTGCTCTTGGTCAAACTCCCATTTGTATTAATATTAATATTACATAGCAAGATTGGACACCCTTTGTTAAGGGCCTTACATTAGCTGATAAAGGGTTCTGGTGGCAGTGGCAATTACCTTATATTCTGGGTAGAAGGGGGCATAGCTAGTAAACCTGTGCCAGCCTTTCCCAGGTGTGTGTGTGTGTGTGTGTGTGTGTGTGTGTGTGTGTGTGTGTGTGTGTGTGTGTGTAAAACAAATCTCGAAGAGTGTGTGCATCAGCTACTTGGGCAGGGACATGAAGCACAGGTTGGACAGAGAGAGTGTTGGAGGACCTGGCTTGAAATGCTGGCTAAAGACTCAACTCTATAGCTGTGCCAGTGAGGAGTCTTATTGGGGATCCAGTGAAAGAGGGAGAAACCAACCCCAGAGTGACTGTATTCTCGGTGTGCTCTTAAGGGAAACTGCAAATTTCTAACATCCTGAAAGCAAAACATGAAAGAAGCTTCAACAGTAACAAAAGGAATCTATCTGGGAGGGGGAAGTCTCGCAGTGAGCTGGTAGAAGTTGCTCCTATCTGTGGAACAGGGTGGTTTTGGAATGTCAGACCTATGAGGGTAGTATAGAGCAACTTAATTAAGATTGGTTTATTTGGCACAATTTCAAAAGTATGAAGCAAAATGGAAGTGCTTGATGTTGATTCTGCGATCTTATAACCAATATACATAGAGAATAAGCCTTTGGGTACAAGCCCATGGTGATAATACAGAAAAGCACACAATGACATGTATATGTAATGAAATTAAACCACTTACAACCGTAGAAACAAATAAAGGTATGATGAGCTTTAGACACAAGTTAGGGAGCTGACATATTTATGAAGTAAACAGCAAGACTGTGGGAACAACTGAAAATGGGAGGGACTACTACAACTTGGGATAATGCAGAAGAGAAGTTTGGATTAAATGATGGTGAATTTATCTAGTTCTAGCAAGTAGCAGCTACATGGAAGGAGTTGGAAATGAAAAGAGGAGTGCAAACAAAGCTGGAATTAACTAATCCAATTCCTGAAGCTAGACAATCTGAACCTGGACACAGGAGGTTAATAAGTAAATTGGTTAACTCATTATTTTGGACCAATAAAATCCGGCCCCCTTCTTATCAAGATAATCGGAACAGCAATAGGGAAAGGCTTTTTTTTCCATCACAACTGGAATATGGCCTATACCTTTTTGCATCTGCATCATCAAGAAATGCTACACACGGTGGTGCAGCAGTTAGCATTGCCGCCTCACAGCAAGAGGTTCTCTGGTTCAATTCTCAGCTGGGGTGCCTTCTGTGCGGAGTCTACATGTCCTCCCTGTGGTCGTGTGGGTTTCCTCCGGGTGCTCCGGTTTCCTCCCACATCCTAAAGACATGCTGTAGGTGGATTGGACACTCTAAATTGGCCCTAGGTGTGAGTGTGTGCATGTTTGTGCCTTCTGTGGAAGGTTGGGCGCCGGGCTGGCAACTTGACACCGTAAAACTCCACTGCCAATCATGAGCGGACAGGTGATCCACTGTGGCGACCCCTAACCGGGAAAAGCCGAAAGAAGAAGAAGAAGTAATAAAATATGTATTCATTTCACTTTCCCCTAAAACAGGGTCATCACTGCAAAATACTGGGAAGGGCAAAATGGCTCTCAGTAAAAGAGAAGAGAACTGACCCTTCTATTAGGGTCAAAGCTATTCAAACTCTAACCAAACTTTCTCTCCTTTAACAAACAGATTAGACAAACACCCTCCCACAGCCCTAGAAAGCAGAACCACACTGCACATACATTACAATTCCCCAAAACCAAATCTCCACTGCACATATCATTGCTTCTCCATACCTGACCATAGACTATGGGAGTCTATCCCCTCCCAAATCAAAGACACTTCATCCTACTCAATTTGCTGTATCCAACTAAAGGCCCATCTACATAAACACAGCAGATGCTAGTGCCTCTCTTCTAACCACATCACCTAGCATTTCCTTTATTTTTTCACAATCTTCATAAAAAGTCAAACACCCTTTGCAACTCTTGCACCACTTCACCTTAGATATCATTCATACTTCTAACCTGCTGATTAATCTATGTATTTATAATCTTCATACATTTTGAATGCCATACTACTGACATTGCTTTGCCCTTACTTTAAGTATTGTATAACACACTATTGTGCTTTGTTCTTAACAACTGTATAGAAGTGTCATGTACTCTCTAAACAGACCTGTTATATTTTGCTGAAATGTGCATCAGTCTTCCCATAGCAGGCTGAGACTGAAGCTGATCATTTGTGATAAGTGTTCTACCCCATTTAACAAATTTAAATAAATAAATCAAAAGTAATATACAACTGCATGAGGATACCAGGTTTTGGTACACAAAAAATGCCTTTAACGTAAACGAAAGTGCTTGACATCCATATGTCAGCACCATTAGGCACCCCTATTCAACCAAAGCCTGAGTACTGGCTTTGTCCCAGCCGAGTGGAGGACAGCCACTGTCATCCCTTTGCACAAAGGTGGAGCATCCACCGAGCTGGGAAATTATAGACCCATCAGCCTAACTAGCCTGATCTGCAAGGCCATGGAATGGATTATCATGGACCTCATTAACAGGGACAGTGGCAGCCTCCAAACACTTGACCCCACACAGTTTGGCTTTGTCAAGGGGAGGTCGTGTCTGTTAAATCTGGTTGACTTCTTTGAGACAGTCTCCAAAGCCAAGGATGAAGGGAAGACAGTGCACACTGCCTACCGTGACCTGGCGAAGGCCTTCAACACTATTCCCCACTCGGGCATAATAGACAAACTCTTTCAACTAGGTATCAATCCATATGTTATCAGATGGGTAAGCACACTGGCTCACTGATAGCTTTCCTTATTTTGATTAGGTAGGTTCTACCTCAAGCAGTAGACCCATAAACAGCTGGCATACCCCAGGGATCAGTCTTGGGGACTCTGTTATTCGGGATATACTTCTCTGAGGTGAAAGTCAAAACCAGTGGGCTATGGCTGACCAAGTTTGCAGATGACTGCAAGCTGGGTGTGGTCATCAATTCCCCAACAGATGTGGACATCCTCCAAGAGGTTCTCACTCAAACAAATGACTGGTGCCAGAAACATGGCCTCAAGCTGAATGCCAAAAAATGCATCATCATCCCCTTTGGGGAGAGTGATGTCCCCAGATATTATCACATTAATAACAACATCCTAAGCATGCAATCAGTCATGAGGGATTTGGGCACCCAGGTTGATAGCAACCTGACTTGCCACCATGTTGCTTCCGTTGTACGGAAAGCTTTCTATATGGCGCACCTCATAAGTAAGGGTATCTCATCTAGTGACAAGGTCGTCATAACATCTCTATATTCTTCCCTAATAAGGCCAATTATTGAGTACAATGCCCCCTTTGGCATGTACCTCGCAAAATACATGCAGCAGCTGAAGAGACCACAGAGGTTCCTCACCAGAAGAATTCAGGGCCTCAAGCATCTACCTTACATAGGTTAAAAGCCCTGTCCCTCTACTCAGTTTCATACAGACTCCTCAGAGGTGACCTCTGTCTGGCATACAAAGCAATCTCAGACCCTGCCTTGACAGGACTACTGCATACCTGCAAGTCAAGTTCCACTCGAGTAACCCACACGCGCGACCTCAACCTGGTCTGTGACATCAATAAGACTTGTTGGCGGGACAGATTTGTATACCAGAGACTCCCCCATCTGTGGAATAGACTTCCTCTCTATGTCAAGCAGAGTACCTCACTGTCCCTTTTCAAGCGCAACCTGGATAACTGGATGGGAAACAGAAAATACACCCTGGGATTCCACCCATGTCCCTGATGGACAAGGGCTTTGGGTGCCAACTTGTCTAAACATGGGATAAACTCTTGGCTAGGCTTATAAGGGTCTCAGGGCCAATAGCATAGTAACTTCCTATGATCCTATGTGAAAGATAATCCTAATGCTCACCCACAAACATGTACTAAAAAGTAAAAGAAAGAAAAACAGACTTATGAGGTAAACCCCATAGCTAATGCTTTCAAGTGTCATTAGGAGACAAAACTGAACAAGTAACTCCTGCTTAAAAATGTCACTTCTATGGCATACTTAAGGGGCATCAAAATAAGGAACAGGTCTTCTGAAAAACTTGTGAGGGGTTACAGACCACGTGTACAACTTGCTCACAAAAGATTACAATCAACGCAATCTCAAATGCCAAAGTTCAAGTAACTAATCAGTAACAGTAAGACAAATTGCATTAACATTAGCAGGCCTATCTTTAACAGAATAACACAAATAATAACCTGATTACTAAATACAATAAGGAATAAGAGCACAATGAAAACTTTACAAAGAAAAAAAAAAGACTTTATAAATCACTACAAGTTAAGTAATTTTTGTCTTTGACCTCCTCACTTCTGACCTGTATGTCACTGGGTGCACCCTTTTTCAGAGAAAAAAAAATCCTGAATGGTGCAGGAGCCTGATTTTGTCATATCATGAAAAAGAATTGTTGGGGAGGTGGGCCTGTGGCTGGGTGATTCCAAACCTGATCCTCAATAGCAAAACAATGTTTGCCATACTTTGGATAGCAACTTGCTGATATCACTTATCTGTTCCTGCTGCAGAAGTATCCTGCCATGACTGTCACATTATTAGTTCTGCCAGCCTACAAAAGGTTCACTGAAAGAGTGACAGAACCAAATTCTGTGAATCATTAGCAGGCCTTCAGCTGTTGACACTTCTACCTGCTAGATGGCCTCAAAGCATCTGGGCTGCTAGTCAAACTGAAGTAATCAGAAGTAACAGTGAACAACTTACCAACATGAATGCATGTTTGAAAAATCTGAGATCATAGCAAATGAAGGCAGGAAGAAAAGAAGGTGACATCTGTCAGGAATAAAAATGCCATTTATGAGCTGGTTGCCAAACATTATAACATACTGGTAAAAAGAGGATACCCACTGCGAATTCCTTCTAATCAAATGGAAAAATAATCTTGTCAGAAATGCTGACAAAGGCAGACTGTAGCTACTGCACAAAAACTGTAATATAGCACAAGATAAAGATTGTCTAGAAGGACAAGGAAAACAGAAGATAAAGGAGATTATGACAACATAGGAAGACCTAAATACTAGAATGAAAACAGCCCTGAAAGTAACAAATACTGAAATAATTATATTCAACTATAAAACGAAAATTTCCATTTTGTTTGATGGCATTGTTTCAATTTTTTTTTCCAGCTCCTAGAAAAGTAAACTTTGCTTTAACTGTAGCTAGAATGAGATCAGCTAGTAACATGCTACACAGAAGGTGCAATGAAAGTCCAGACATATGGTCACAGGAACTACAAGGTAGGTAGGTTTGCCAAATACCTCCTCAACATGTACCTCCACACACACAAACTTCCAGGAAGGAAAAACATGTTAGGCCAGGGATGAATGTGTGGAAACCCACCTAAGCTTAATGGTTATTCTCGAAGGAGGTAAGAGTATCTCTGCTTAACATGCGGGGCAATTTGTTCCAGATATGGAGCAGCCGTATGGTAATGAATCTATCTAATCTGTTTTATTTTTTAGTTGGTAAGAGGTTCAAATCCTTGGTTCAAGTACTTGTGTAGCTCTTCATCCTGTAAAGGTATAAGAGATCCATTAGGGTGGGGTCTCTGATGGCATGGCATGCCAGGCACAGATCTCCATAAGAGTCTTTAAGAGGGAGTATAGGGGTAGAGCTTCTAGCCTGACTTGGTAGCTAGAGGCGTTTAGGCCAATAACCTTTTTGATGAGAAATTTTGTGGCCTTTCTAGCTGCATAATACATCTGACTATGTGCAAGCCAAAAAGGGCACTGTACTCAATAATTGCTCTAATTACAGCAGAGTAGAGAGCAACAATAGCATCCTTTGACCTGGAAGAAATACCCATGCAAATCAGCTGTGCTAGACGGATGAATTTCCTAACTACTACTGTAACATGGTGGTCAAAGGTAAGCGAACTTTCGACCAAAGGGTCAAGATCCCAGGCTACTGTGCACGTGTGTAGTGGGGTACCAGATGAGGTATTTCCCAAAGGTGAAAATGCTGCACTTTTACATTTAGTTTGAACTCTTTCTCTGTATACAATTGGTTGTAAGGACTAGTTCTTGCTGAAGTGCAGTTATATCACTAGGAGAATGGATGATCTTACAGTCATTAGTGCATCAGGTTAACTACAAATCAGAGTTTACAGTATGAGGATCAGAAAAGTGTATAACAAAAGGAGGGGTCCCAGCCTGGGTTACTCCACTGATTACTGTCTTACTTTCTGAAGTGGTGCCTGCCACCCCCTTAAGTGTGTGAGTTTAACTCTTCAGTCAGTTTGCAATTTATCTTATCATATAAGAGCTTACCTTTAGTTATATTAGTATGTTTACAATATCAGTAAGGTATATGGTGTTGATGGCCTTGACCAGATAGAGATACGTTGCGGGGATAGAGTGGTCGCTGTCCACAATCTCTGTAACCTTTTCAAAGCAGTTTACCAAGGTGAGTAAACATGACCTATAATTGACAAAAAGCAAGCTGTTGTGGGTCCAATCATATGAGATTTTTTTAAATATCGTAGCTGAAAAGGTCAGATATGATATATTCCATAGTCTTGTCTACTAGGCTAGTTAGGAGCATTTCCCAGGGTCTTTGGCAGGGGCATTTTTTGTCAAAAGCACAGACTGCTGTTCTTCAAACCTCAGGGACATAGTCAGTGACTACATGCAAGTTCAACAAGTTCAAGAGGAGGTCAGTGAGTCCATGTCAATTGCTATTAATTAGACATCAAGGCAAACTACCCAGGCCCATGGAAGTGGTACTTTTTGTTTTAGACTGTACAGTCAGCACATGATCCATAGTGATCCTAAGGAGTGAGAGATACTCTGAGTTTTGTGGAATTTTAATGACCCACTTCTGAAGTAAAATTAGTAAGCAATGCCAAGTTGAATTAGATACACACATTGCAAGCTGTTATTTTGCAGTTCCCTAATGTAATTAACAAAGAATTTGAAGTTATATTTGGCTTCTGATGCCAGTTTTGGTTCACGCTCAGCTTTGACCTTTCTTATGGTCATTTTGAATTCTATGCTGATCTTTTTGATTAAGCCTTCCATGGGATAGGTCTGTTATGAGACTTTTATTTTTATTCTGTTATAGTTCTTAATTATAGTGGTGGATTACATAGCAGAAACACATCAAAATTAAACAGATAAAATCCTTAATGGTGTCAATTAACAATTGTATGAAACATCACTAACTATGACAAATGTAAAATACAAAATGTCAGCTCCTAAACAGAAAACAGTTTTAATTTCTTAGTAGTATTAAAAGTGATTTCCACTAGGTGTCAGTATAAGAACAGGGTTACAATAGCTATACGCCCTCACAAATCACACAGCATTATAACAGATGTACAAAGGAACAAGTTTTTAACAGGAGCTGCTGTAATTCATCGTTTTCCATTTTATTTCCAGGTGCACTTAATATTCAAGCAACAAAGCACTTAGGTAGTAGGAAAGGCAGGCATCTCAAAGTAATGATCCTGAATTCCTGTACAGCTACATGTAAGTTAACCCTTGGAGGAAATGAACACTTGTGCACAGCTTCTTAAATATTATTTTCACATAACAGACTCAAAAGCCAGCACAGTCCATAAACAGTGGCATTTTTTTCTGAAACAAATTTATCACTGTCAACACCATTAGCAAAAGCAGGTCTTTGTGGAGCAATTTGCTGTAAGGTATACACACAGATATGAAAGCATACTGCAATCAAAGCATTCAACAAACAAAAATAATGTAATACAAAGCAATATTCCTTATCTGTTACATTACCATACAACTTCAACAGGAAAAACTATGTTACTCTGCTTTTACATTTTTGATTTCTCAGTAGAGACATGAGTATTAAATAAGTTCTAAACATGGGTTTGACACGGTTATCAGCGTTATGGAAAATACCATTAGCAATGCAAACTTGGGATCCTGAAATAATCAAAATTATTAAATGCTGTTAGACAAGGGTGGCTGTAAAAGACAGACAAGTGTGATCACCTCATATACTGCTCCACATTCTTTGGTTATTGTTTCCCTAAGGAAAAAACAATTTTAGTACATCATTCGATAAATAATGCAGGCTCACAGCATCACTTCACCATTTAGGGTACTACTGCAGCAGGCACTGCCGTAAAGATACTTTTTACATTAAACAGTATATCTGCTGGCTAGGTAGTAAGCAGCTGGTACAGTATTGCATTTTAGTTGTAACGTATGATAAGGCCTCATTCATGTCATTTGTTAGAATCTTTGGCTGAATCTTAATACATAAAATTCAAATGGCTGAAACTTCATTTACCTGACTGTTCATTAGTTTGCAACCTAATTTAGACAACTATACCACAGTTATTTGCTAAGGGGGCAGACACAAATTAACATGATAGCAACAGCTTCACTCATTTCACTTCCTTCCTTCTTTGACTGCTTAAGTTTACTGTTGTCCAGTTCAGCTAATGTCTGCAGTACTTAGATGTTTTCACTTTGGTTGCAGTTGCATGACCATGGAGATAGTAGAGATAGTATTTAATTAAGGGTTAGAAGGAGTGTAGAGCACAACCCTTTGTGAACTCACTATTTGCTATCAAACAGATACTACCTCCAGCAAGGCAGCCAATGGTACAAAAGAGGTTAATAATCATCTAACAATAAGCACTGAGCTAATCAAACCTAATATTAGGAATCTTATATCTACATACAAACAATGTGTAAAAGCAGGGCTTATCTTAGTTCTTGCAAGAGTTCTCAAATATGAATGGTTAGAATAAGAAAGGGAAAGAGTATTAGGGTCCATAGGAGGTTACTAGGCTATTGACCCAAGGGTCGTTTTAAGCCTAGCCTATTACACCCATTATATTTCAAGAGAAAATGTCTAGTCACTGCCTAAGATTATTATTAGTAATGACTGCCCATGTCCAAGAGGGATGTGGGAGCTACTCCTGGCAGGAATGTGCAGTTTCCCATCCATTCATCCAGGCTCCTTTTGAACAGAGTCATAGATGGCAACAGAGGAAGAATATGGGGGAGAGATAGGAAGGGATGGGGGATGCTTGAAGGTAGGAGGTTTAATTAGGGGTTGTTAGCGTGAAAGGGGGGAAGGGACAACAGGGGAGTGTTAACAATGATTCAACACATTAGTTTTTAAATTGGGAGATACTAAAATTTAAGGACAGAGGTCCTAGTAGAGCAGTTTATGTTATGGGGTATAACCAAAACATTTACAAGCTGCTCTTTGAGGGAAATATAGTAGTTTATGCTTAAATTTAGTGTTGTTAGTGGTCTGATGTATTTTGACAGGAAGATATGAGCATTGCTAAGGATTTCTCGAATGGCTAGTCTATGACTTAGAAGGGGTATGTGGTTGACATAGAGAGTGCTGTGAACAAGGTAAAGTAGTTGTCGGTCTGCATGTTCCTTTATGCGATTCAGATGGCCTGTCGGAGAGTGTAATAGTGATGTCAGTCATGGGTGAGGGTAGCACATAAGTATTTTTAGATAATCTAAAAAGCACAATTTACATCAGTTGTTTGTGGTGTGTTTTGTTTGGCTGGGACTAATTTCTGATGGTTAATCTTCACTGGAGTGGCTTCTCAAAGGGTAGTGTTTTTGTAACATTGCGCTAGATAGTGTGTGTGTTCTGATGCTTTTTAACTGTTGGGGATATGTCATCCACCCTCTCTGAATCTCCCTGTAAGAGATGTACATAAATGCAGAACTATATACAGAAGTTCAAGTGTTTTTGCAGTAGGGCACACATCCCCTTTAGTTTAAATATACTAAATGTTAGGTTGCACTATAACAGAGGTATGTGCAAATTTGAACTAAAATATTCGGTACTTGCGTATTATCGCAACCACATTCCCGAACAACTCACTTAACTCATTTTGTAATCAGAAAATAAACCCCCCTTCTGTGAAGAACTTGAAATAGCCATAAATTACAACCTCGTTGGATAACAGTAAAACTTAGAAAAAAAAAAAAAAACGGAATCACCGACTCTAACATTGATCTCATTGTGGAGCTTTTCTCCATGAGTCTTTGCTGAAAAATGGGTTACTGTCTAGAAGCACATTCATGGTAAAAAAAATGCGAAATAGATAGATTAACTTTTATTTTTTTCCCTTGTTCAGTGAAATGGTGGGGTTGTAGTAATGCAAAACAAGCCATAAAATTATTTGAACCCGGTTCTGTACCTGTTAGGACGAGTGTCAAGGTAGCTGCCGCAAACAAGCATTGGGATACCTTTACTTCCTCTTCAGTAGTCACAGAAGCGAGACAGCAGTCACAAAAGAGAAAAAAAAAGGCAAAACAGGGTGGTGTTGAGGGAAATTAGTGCAACTTGTTCGATAAAGTAAGCCAGCAACACCTGTACTTTACCTTCTCACGATTAAGTACAGCTCCAAATGCCGCACCACTAATGACACATCTGTAAAAGCAGCCATATACTTTTTCTCAATAAGTCATGCTGCTAAAGGACACTAACAAAGAAGAAGATTTTTGCCTCTATTCCTTTTTTTGTTTCAGAAGCAAGGTGATACAACAGTAATAATGACCTTACACAACCCTTCTGCCTTTAACATAAACTTGTTTTGCGGTCACTGCAGGAATTATTCCGGGTTAGGAAAGTGGTTGCGATAATACATAAGTACCAAATATTCACTTTACTCTAAAATAAGAACAGCTTACGGTTAGTATGTATAGTAACTAGGGACTGCAGACTACCAAAATTAAGGGAGTTTAAAGAGGGCATATTCTCAAAACTACTAAAAATTCTTTATACAATTTACACTTTTTTCAGCATCTCTTGCAGAAAATGTGTAATTATGGTTCAGCTGATTATCTGATGTGCCAACTAAATTAACAAACAAGTAAATTAGGTTTCCTTCATTTAAACTAAATGTATTGATCAACCAAATGTAATTCCAAAAAATGGCAAGAAGTTGACATGACACTTACTTGGTGTAATGGTATTCTGAAGCTAGTTGAAGATGTAATGATGTGAGGTATTGCCAGCTATACCAGGAGAAGTAGGGCAGTGGATACGTTACATATGCCAGAATAGCTAGATGCAATTTTGTAAAGAATTATATGTCATTTGTATATCAAACTGAATTGTACAGATGCTTGTGTTGAAAAATGTATTTGTAAAGCTGCTTGTGTTAAAAATGTACCCACATTGTGTCCTGCTAGACAGAAAAGAAATATACATGTATGTTAGACTGTACTATTGCAACTGATTAAATGTATATATTGTAACAATGGATACTGGAAGAGAAGAGGCTAAGCTCAGCCCCAGCTAATTTCTAGAAAAGTATCATGAAATTAAATTACTTAATTTAGGCTATAAAGACTGTATCTTACAGTTCTGATTGCAGCCAGAGACAAAATGTCTGTGAAAACAAGGACTAGAAAATCCTGCTATATTGTCCTTGGCAGTGAACTAATTGCTACCCTGGAAGGGTGGAAGTGTTGAAATGGTTTTATGGCTTCCAAATGCTATAACACATTTTAGCAAAGCTCCATCTGTGTGTATGGTAACACATATGTGCGGGATTCTGGTTTAGTTTCTAGTAAAGGGGGTAGTATGGGAACCAGAAGTCAGATGACCAGATGTTTGTAATGTCATTCTGTAATCCAGCACTGAAATGACATTTTAATACTAGATGAGACAGAAGTCACAGAGCAGTCTGTTTTTGAAACCTGACAAGAAGGACCCTTCACCTACTTCATCTTGCTTTGCTTTAGTAAGTAACCAGGGTATAGTAATTCTTTAGATCAGTCAGAAAAATATAGTGAGATTAGTCAAGTACTGTTTTTCTGTATCTGTGTGAATCTATTCATCTGTGTTATTTTAATATTTCCTGTGACTGAAACTCTGGTGTTTGTTGTAAATAAGCACTTAGTATGTTCATATTTTATTTATTATTATTAAATATATTTAAACTTTTCATTAAGGCTGGTCCTTTAGAGAATATTTTAACGTTTGAGAGTACTTATATTTATTTGTGGACATTGTAGCCACTCCTGAAAGCCTTACCGCAGTGTTCAAACACTACCATTTGTATTAGTATTAATTTTACTCAGTATAAGTAGGTATGCTTGTAACTGCCTTAGAGTAGCATGCTTTGGAGTGTTTGGTGGCAGCAACTACCTTATGGTCTGGGCAAAGGGTAGCAGAGCAAGTAAATCTGTGCCAGCCTTTCCCAAGTGTGTGTGTGTGTGTGTGTGTGTGTGTGTGTGTGTGTGTGTGTGCAAATCAAATCTCAAAGAATGTGTGTGTCAGCTGCTTGGAGCAGGGACACACAGCACTGGTTTCACAGAAAGGGTGGTGGAGGATTTGACTTGGACACGGCTGTGGACGCGACTCTACAGCTGTGCCAGTGAGGAGTCTTATAGGGCCTGAAAAGAGAGAAATGCAGCCCCTGGAATGAGTGTGCTCTTAACAGAAATTGTGCTTGGTGCAGACAGCTGCATCTGGAAATACTGTGTGTATCTATTTTTGTTCCAAGTGAACATCTCTCAACGGTGTAAGCAGTGAGGATTCAGGCTCCTTCATTATTGGCGCAGAGGAGGGAAGTCAGAGAAGGGAATAAGAAATATCACATGGAAGTGTAGCTGATATTTAAATTTAGAATATATTTGAACAGACTGGATCGCCTTTCATCTATTTAAGTGTCTTTCTCAGATTTGCTTTCTACTTAAAAACACAGCACTCAAAAATTCTTACATTTTGCTTTGCTGACTTTGTGCCATTCTCAACACTCAGTACATTTAGCATGGAACAGCTACCATGGACTACATGCTTTCTGAATTCTTTAATTTCTGTTAAGATCATTGTTGCAGTAGCCAAAGCTGTTTGGTTTACATCCTGCTAAGGATATTGTCAGCCAGCCAGCTTGTAAATGCTTAAGGGTATCTTCCACGCATTCTAACTGCCAGGAGCTGAAGAAGAGCTCCATATAAAAGGCAGTTAAGAGTGTCAAAAGCTTCAGAACTTTCTTTCCCCAAGAAAGGAAGCAATACCCTGATATAAAAAAGAAATGCTAGATAATATAAAACATGAATAACTATATACACAAGGGTATACACAATCATACTTTATCACTGCAAAGCAACATCTTCAGAAAGGGGACAGGAGTGGGTAGGGGATAGCTATTGCAACAGTGATCTATTAGAACATTTATTGTTAAGATAAATTTACTTACACAATTGTACTATGTTCAAAATTAGATCATGTCGCAGTGGCCCATGGTATTTGGATAGACTACCGTAGCTTAGAAACAAAAGAATAAAAAGAAGAAAGTAAGAATCCAGGTGCCCCTAGTGAATAGCCCTAGCAAAGCCTATTCTGGGCCTGGAAAAAGAATCCAGTTTGCAGTGCTTAGAAAAAGTTTGTAGAGAAGACCAAGTTGCTGGTGAAGTTTCCATTCATGAAGGTTTGTCTTGGTAATACTTAACTTGTCTGCTTACAAAGTTTTGCTGAGATGGAATGTATCAAACCTGAAGAGTCAAACTGAGTGGAGTTGCTACCTCCCAGGCTATCATAACAAGTCTACAACAAAGGAAAGATCTGGTACCCCCTCTTTGTTTATGTACCACATCACTGTGGTGTTGTCTGTGAAAATTTGCCAAAGTCGTGGAGATCAGAGATGATTTAGGGCTTACAAAGGATTTATTACTGCCACCATCTGTCTGACATTTATGTGCTTTTGTCTGTTATGTTTACTGCATAGACCTCACACTTCAACACCTTTCAAAACTACTCCCAAAGCCAGCTAAGAAACATTTGTTGTGAATGACTGAACAGGAATGAGAATGGGAGACCTGCCTTCCTAGAGAATTGGTCTACCTGTGTCAGAATCCCCCTCCTTACAAACACCACTACAGGGATCTGAAAAGATAAAGGATGTAGATGCAAAGTCCAGACTGACCTGAGGTACCACTGAATTTTTCTCAGGTGAAGTCTGGCCAAGGGAATCATAAGAATCATAGAAGCCATGTACCCCAGAATCCTGAGAAATTTCTTGGCAGATACCTGGTTTCAACTAGAAAAACTCCAAACTTTTGGAGCCTCTATTCTTTGTCTGGTGGAAAAAAAGACTCTGTCCATGGCAGAATATACTTGTAACAGACATCCCAGGAAAAGCATTCTGTGGGAAGGGTAAGAGAAGATTTCTTAAGTTCTACTAGAAACCCAGACAGAAGATACTGAACACTTGCTAACAACTCTTTAACAACTGGAAAAAGAGTCAGCAAATATGGGACAACTGCCCAAAAATATAAAAAATGTGAACGCCTTGAAGTTTGTAATATGCAATTACTGAAGCCACACATCTTGTAAATATCCCTTGGGCAGTAGATAATCCAAAGGTAAGAAAGACAACTGATAAGATTAACAAACATCCAAAATGTTTACCAATGGGAATGTGATGGTAGACATCTTTTAAGTTTAGATTTACCATAAAAAAATAGTAAAGGGACAAGATGTAACACAGTCTAAAGGGTTAACATTTTTGAACTTCAGGACCCTGACAAAAAGAGTGAGAAAGGAAAGGTCTAGCACAAGCCTCAGTGTCTCCCCTTTCTTTGGCAACAGTAAAATCCTTGAATAAAGCACTCTGCCCACATGTCAGGCATGTACTGGTTTTATGACTTCCTGAGATAACATTTGTTCCATAAATGGTGGAAGCAGGGATATTTGATTTACAGGGTAAGGAGTAATCCCCTGGAAAAGAAAAGGGCAGTTGTGTACACTTACCATAAATGTAGATGTTCGAGTGTATTCACTGTTGCAGTCATCACACTTGGGTTATCTGCCTGCAGGTAGCCCTCAATCGGTCCGAATTCCAGAGTCTTGGGATTTCTGTGTCGGATGCTATCACCTCTTCCATGACGTCAGGTTGTCAGGGATATAAAACATGCAGCCGACGCCATTACGTCAGTTTTTCTTGCCACAGATGTCAGGAGCCCCAAAAATAGGAAGCAATTAAATGGTGTGGAACACCTCCACTAAAAATTAAATACCATAGCCTTAAGATATGGCAACAAAAGAGCACAGGTAAAGACATAGAGAAGTTAGAGGGCTGGAGGAAGGGTAACCAGGACTGCAACAGTGAATACAATTGAACATCTACATTTATGGTAAGTGTACACAACTGTACTATGTTCTTCGTGTTTCACTGTTGCAGTCATCACACTTGGGTTGATTCCCAAAGCTGAGGGAGGGTGGAGGCAGTCAAGAATTGTTAGGGCTGGCTAGCAGGCCTTGTAAGATTGCTGTGGCAAATCCAGTTCTGGATTTAGAAAAGATAGGCAAGTGGTAATGCTTGGTGAAGGTGTGTACAGAACTCCAGGTTGCAGCTTCCAGGATGTCCATGGTAGGGACTCCCCGGAGAAATGCTGTAGAGGTTGAGGTAGCCCTAGTGGAATGAGTTCTGATCCCCTGTGGGGTAGGTTTTCCATGGTGTTTGTAGCAGAAATGGATGCAGTATGCTATCCATTTGGAAATGGTTTGCTTTGAAATGGCCTTGCCCTCTTGCCCCTGTAGCAAAGCTGACTAGCAGATGGTCACATTTTCCGAAAGGTTTAGTCCTGTCAAGGTAGAACCTGAGTTGTCTGTGCATGTCCAAGGAGTGCAGGAACCTTTCCCCTTTATTCTGTGGATTAGGAAAAAAGGTTGGCAAATGGATGGATTGGTTTAAAGCCACACTGGACATCACCTTGGGCATAAATGATGGGTTAGTCCTGAGGGAAACCCTGTCCGAATGGAAGATACTGTAGCAGCAGGCTCAAAAGGAGGAAGCATGAGCTTCTCTAGTACAAAGTTAAGGTCCCAGGCAGGACTGAGAGCTCTCCTTGGGGGTCTTAAATTGTTAGCTCCTCTCAGGAACTGTTTGATCAGAGGGTGAGAGAAGAGGGGTGGCTCAGTATTGTAATGAGCTGAGATGGCAGAGGCATGAATATTAATTGATAAGAAGGATAGGCCTTTGTGGAGCAGCTCTGCTAGATAATCTAGGATTTGAGATAAGGTGGGCACAGCTGTGTCCTTTCCTTGAGACTGGCTCCAAGAACAGTATCTTTTCCACTTTTCTGAATAGAATTTCCTAGTACTAGGCCTCCTGGCCTCAAGGATGACATCCAGCACCTGTTTGCTGAGGGTTGCTAGTGATGTTTTCAGGGAATAAGCCAGGTTGCCAGGTTCAGGGTTTGCAGCTGAGGATGCAAAATCTGTCCATCCTGCTGGGACAACAGGGAGGGGGGGTCTGATGTAGGTGCCAGGGTGGCACTGCTGTCAGACTACGTAGGAGTGGGTACCAGTGCTGGCGTGGCCAGTCTAGTGCAATAAGGATGGTCCTTGGCCTGTCCAGTTTGATCTTGAGTAGTACTTTTGTAAGGAGGGGCAGAGGGGGAAAGGCATAGATTGAGAGGTTTTCCCATGTAAAGGATAGGGCATCCACTTTCCATGCTTGGCTGTGGGGAGTTCTGGTGCAGAATCTGCTCAGTTGATGGTTTTGGGGGGCAAGAAAAGAGGTCCACCTCTGGTGTTCCCCACCTGTGGATTAGAAGTTTGAATGAGTTGGGTTCCAGTTTCCACTTGTGTGGGTCCTTAGATTTCTGCTTAAGTCGTCTGCCAGTGAATTTTGTTTGCCTGGCAGGAATTGAGCTTGAAGGTGCACTTGATTGCTCAAGGCTGTGTTCCACAGAGCCACGGCTAACCTGCAGAGTGGGTAGGAATGAGCCCCCCCCCCTGCTTGTTTATGTACCACATAACTGTGGTCTTGTCTGTCTTTTATCAAGAGTTGTCCTGGAAGGATAAGGTATTTGAAAGCTGTCAATGCATTCTGTACAGCTAACATTTATTTTTGATTGATATGCAGGTGAATTTGTCCTGGGCTCCATTTGCCTTGAATGCATTTGCCTGCCATGTGAGCCCCCCATGCATAGTCTGCTGAATCTGTTGTCAGGGTTAGGGCGGCGGGGGGTTGAGTGAAAGGGAGTCCCTTGTTGTGGTTGCAAGCCTCTGCCACCAAAGGAACTCTGTCCTTTGGCAAGGAATGATAGGAATCACTGTTTTCAGGTCCTGAGAATGTTGACACCAGAGACTTTTTAAGTACCATTGAAGTTTCTTCATATGCAGTCTTTTATACGGAATTAGGAGAATGCATGAGGCCATGAACCCTAGGGCTTGCAGTATTTTTCTTGCAGATAGCTGGGTTTGGGTGGCCAATAGTTTGAAGTAATTTGTCAAATACACCTGCTTTTCTGGAGTTAGGAATGCTATCTGGGAAGTTGTGTTCATGCTTGCTCCCAGGAATACAATCTTTTGGCTGGGTACCAGATGTGATTTCTTTTCGTTGATGGTATACCCCAGAGAAGCTAGGAGTCTCTTTACAAACATAAGGTGCTGAAGTAGCAATTCCTGACCTTCTTCCTGAATCAGGCAATCGTCCAAGTATGGGTAAATATGAATATTTCTTTGCCTGCAGTATGCAATGGCTGGAGCCAGGCATTTTGTGAATACCCTGGGCGCAGTAGATAAGCCAAAGGGAAGTGCAGAGAACTGATGGTGTATCGAGCCTGTCTTGAAATGTAAGTATTTCCTGCAAGATTCCCTTATGGGAATGTGCAGATAAGCTTATTTTAAGTCTAGGGTGACCAGCCAGGAGTCCTTGGCTAACATAGGAAGCAGCTGCTGGAGTGTAAGCATTTTAAATTTTTGTACCACCAGAAAGGTGTTGAGAATTGACAGATCCAGAACAGGGCGCCAGGAGTTCTCTTTTCTGGGCACCAGGAACAGTCTGGAGTAGAAACCCTGTCCCCTCGGCTCTGTTGGAACAGGTTGAATAGCCCTGATACTGAGAAGAGAAAGTGCGTGCTTTTGGGCCTCTGCCCACTGGTTTGGAGGAAGGTCTGGCAATCCGCTTGGTGTTGGCAGTGAGTTGAAGTAGAATCTGTATCCCTGGGATACAATGTTTAAGACCCATCGGTCCTGGGTAATATACTCCCAGTTTTTTGCATGCAGGGAGAGCTTTCCTCCTAGGGGTGCAAGTACTTAGGCATGGCTGGGAAGGATGAAGGACAAGTCATTGTGAACTTTTTCCGTAAGGGGGTGGCTTACCACTCCCTGTTTTTGAGGTGGGAGCACTCCATTGTTTAGATCTGTGCATACCCTAAGACTGTAGTCTTTGTGGTCTGTTGCCCCTGGGTTTGGATTGAGAAGGTCTAGGAGGGACTGGAAAGGATCAGTTTTTTGAAGGCCAATGCCTACTGAATCTAGGTAGCTGTACTTGTAAGAAATCTTTAACAGATTGCATAGATTTAGCTTTTTCCTCCATCTTTTTACAAATGACTTCTGCTTTTGTGCCAAACAAACATTCTTGGTTTAATAGAGCATCTAGTAATTTTGCTTTGACATGGTCTGGTAAGATTTGTTCCTTCGGCCAAGCATGCCTTCTCAGAACAGACCCAGTGACAGCAGCCTGCAAGATGCTTCTAAGGCATCAAAACCACACTGCAAAGTATGTTTACCAAGTTGGTTTGCAGAATGCATTAACTATTGTAAATTTTTATTTTCTGCACAATCAGGAATCAACAACATTTTTTAATTAGTTCCATAATATGCTGCTGGTACTTCAACATGTGAAACTGGCAATTTAAAGCCCTGATGGCAAGAGTTGCAGAGGTACATACCTTCTTAACTCATCTGTCTAAAGCCCTAGAATCCCTGTCCAAAGGGGTAGGGTTTTTGGCTGTAGTAGCCTTAATACCTTTAGGTCCCTGGGAAATGGTCACTGGATCCGCAGTGGGATTTTTTAAAGAGAAATTTGTGAGAGTCAGGTACTCTGTAGTACCTGTTAGGCTTTCTAGGAGCTGGTGGTAAAGTATCAGGGATAAGACTGTACTCCATAAAGACATCATCTACAATATCCAGGACAGGGGGTATAGCTAGAGGCCTATGCTGAGGCAAGTCTAAAAATTCCCTGAGTCTCTTTGTGGACTATGGGTAGTCCTGGCATTCCCAGCGGAAATGCTCTCTTAGGGTATATGCAAGGTTTTACCGAAAGAAAAGTCCTCTGGGGGTGAGACAGAGGGAATGGAATCCTCTGCATCTGAATCCTTTTAGGTAGAAAAGGGTATATCCCAGTAATTAGAGGGGTCAGAGTCATCGGACTCATCATATGTAGAATCAGAAGGAAAATCAATTATTTGTCTTTTAGAGAGGGGAAGGCTGGGTTCCCCTAATTAAAGTAATACGGTCTTCAGCCATTCTAAGTATTTGTTTCTGTGGCATGGGAGCTTGAGAATGCACTTTGGTCATCGGTTTCCTAGGTGTAGTGCGAATTCTGGGCCTGAGAAATTCAGTAGCTTTATTCAAAAACAAAGAAGTTGGTTTAATACGAAAGTCAGAAGGTCTGAATACACCCTCCGAAGCTGGTGCCTGCACAGCGGCTCTGGACCCATCCAAGGTAGAGACATCCACAGGTTCCATAGTCGAGGAAGCAATTTGCAGCATACTAGACTCTGAAAGGGTCTCAGTAGATGCCTGTGAATCTGTAGAAGTAGGTATCAGGGGCTGCGAAAGAGTCTCACAGAGTACCGGCGGCCTGGCAATTAGCTTAACAGAAGAGTCGTCTGCAGTTTTGGACCTATACGGTCTGTCTCTGTCTTTATCCTTACGTTTTTTGGGAAGATCGGTAATCAGATGGCTTATTGAAGCCATTTCAGAATACAGAGAACAAGAGCGAAAGAATTTGGTGACAAAGACAGCCCGGCGATGAATAGTTCTGGCGTTGTACAAGGCACAAAATCCACAGTGAGGGACGTCGTGGTCTAGGCCTAAACAGGTGACGCAGTAAGAATGAAAATCTCTGTGAGGTATTTGCTTTCCACAGGCAAGACAATTGTTAACTTTTTCTGACATTGATTAGAGCAAGAAAAAAGGATCCCCAACGGGGTACTTAGCTTTAGAAGACTTCAGGTTTGAAACTCTAAAAACTAAAAGTTCAGGTAGCGACCGACCGGCACTTGTGAAATGCTTCTGCTTCAGGCTCCCGCACGGCAAGAAAAGCTGATGTAATGGCATCGGCTGCATGTTTTGTACCCCTGACTACCTGACGTCATGGAAGAGGCGACAGCTTCTGACGCAGAAATCCCAAGACTCTGGTATTCGGGCCGACTGAAGGCTATCTGCAGGCAGACAACCCAAGTGTGATGACTGCAACAGTGAAACACGAAGACAATCAGGGGCTCCCACTGCCAAGTATTTTCCTGCTGAATGAGTTTCAGAACCCCTTTGTCTGAAGCAATCTGGTGCCACAAAGGATGATGAAGACTCAGAGTGGGGGAGATTGCCAGTGTGTGTGTGTGTGTGTGTGTGTGTGTGTGTGTGTGTGTGTGTGTGTGTGTGTGTGTGTGTGTGTGTGTGTGGTGTTGCTTTGATGCTTTCCCTTTCTGTTTGGAGCCTTCTTGCCACTGATTTTTAAAATGCTGCTTGAATTGGGAGGGTGGCCTAATGGTTAAGGTGTTTGCCTTACAAACACAAGGTGCAGGGTTTGAGTCTCACAAGGGATAACTGGCTAGGCTTACAATGGCTCACAAGGGCAGTTAGCCTAGTACTAACCTATGAACCTATAATTGCTTTATAAACAGGGAGTTAAAGTGGCAGGAGAACTTTTATTTGCCTTAAATAAAAGAAGGTTGGAAGATTTGGGTCACACTTCCAATCAGCTTTCCCCATTCATCATATTTTATGCTCCTCAGCAGTAGTAGGGCTAGACAGAACTTTCTTGTCCAGGGAACAATTTAATATTATAGTTTTAACACCTTCAAGGAAGATTTTGAGATCATATCCAAACAAATCTTTCCATGACTGACCCAGAAGTGCAGTCTTGAAGACAGCATCAGTAGCATCATAGGAACACTTTAAGGCATGTTTAATTATATGATAAGCAATGACAAAAGAGGTAGTCAAAACATTTTCTCCTCAGAAGACAGAAAGTTAGGAGATAACTTTTTCATGTTCTCATAGCCAAAAGTAAAACTTTAACATGGGACTCCAATAGTTTAAAATTCTGAATGTTAAAGTGGCAGAAAAATAAACTTGTCTTCTCAAATTTGTCAAAATATTTTCCATCACTGCCAGACAAAATGGGATTAGCATTTGTAATTTGTCTAGCAGCAACAGTTTTAGATGGTGAAACTCTTGCTGGGTCTGCTTTAGGGTTTGAAAATAAGTATATGCGAGTCTGAGATACCCTGTATAACTTAACAGACTTCCACATGGGCAGGAGGTTGACTGCTAGGTAAACTACAAGCTGTGAGAAAAACTCTCTGTAAAGAAGACAAAACAGGAAGAACAGCTGCAGTTTGAGGAAGATCGGACTGCAACAAATCATAACACATTTGCTGAGAAACAGGAATTTCATTCTGATCCCAATGGAAAATCTCTTTCATTTTTAATACATTTTCAGAAAAAGAAAGCTCTTCTGAAGGGAAATCTGAAGCAACATATTCCTATGAAAATGAATATTCAGGTTATGAAAAAATCCGGAAGGACAACACTCTCCTGCCAGTCCTTGCTCTTCTGATTAAGGGAGAGGACTATTCTTCTATTTCGAAAGGAGAAATAGGTAAAGTAAAAGCAGAAATTAACTCCTTAGCAAATTCCAGGAAATTTTTCCTGTCCACTGAGAAACAGAATCAGGAGAAACCATGATAGTGATGGATGACATGTAAGACGAAGAAATATTTGAACATTCCTATTTGGTTTGCAGAGAAATTGGTTAGTTCATAATCTACTCCTCCCAGATCTGTTGCACAGACAGAAGAAAGTGGGTCAAACTGCATTGCCTTGAAGAGAGAAAAGACTGACATCTAGAGTTCCCCACCCACAGAAGAGCATATGGAAGCTGTCTTCATGAATCTAAAACTCCAGGAGTGGTTTGAGCAGTAATTCAAGGTACATGGCAGTACAGTGGATTGCAATGGAAAATGAAAATGCACAATTGCAATAAAATATACCCTATCTCGTTGTCATTTCAAACCACAGATCTTTTTTTCAGGAAGTTGGGTAGGAACACATACTTTCATGCATGTTTAGGCACCATATTTCTTCCTGACTACCTAATCCCATACAGAATATTTCGGGCTTCAAAAGTGTTTCCAGAAGTCGAATGAGCCAGAAATGCAACCTCAAACTTCAGAAAACTGATGCAGAGATAACGGTTCATCAGTGAATTCCTTTAACCCTGGACTAAAGCAGACCCAAAATTGATCCATTACTCCTTCGGAGACATACCTAATGTAAGCAACCAGGTTAGAATAGAGAGCAGAAAGGGGAATCCTGTTTCCATGTTGTAAAGCAAAGGTCATTCCTGAGGAACAGCAGAAGACAATACAAATTAAAAGATACAAAAGAAAATTGTGACTCTGCAACCAAAGGTAGTGAACCTTCCACAAAAAGACCAGTACTTGGAAGTCAACCGACAGATGAAATCACACTATTACTATCATAAGTCCTAGAAGTTGCAAAGAAAGATGTACCTCAGTCTCTCTCTCTCACTTGAAGGGGGGGGGGGCACAACCCTGAGCTTCTTGGACAATTACAAATGAAAAAAGAGGAAATGCCATGCAGTAAAAGAAGCTCTACTGGGTGACAAGTCACCAATATGAAGTCATTCAAAAAGAGACACAATGTTTGCAGGAATGAAGGGCAATGACAAAAGAGGCAGTCTAAACATTTTCTCCTCAGAAGACAGAAGGTTAGGAGTTAACTTTTTCATGTTCTCAGCAAAACGTAAAACTTTAATATGGGATCCCAATAGTTTAAAATTCTGAATGTTAAAGTGGCAGAAAAATAAACTTGTCTTCTCAAATTTGTCAAAATATTTTCCATCACTGCCAGACAGAATGGGATTAGCATTTGTAATTTGTCTAGCAGAAACAGTTTTAGATGGTGAAACTCTTGCAGGGTCTGCTTTACGGTTTGAAAATAAGTATATGCCAGTCTGAGATACCCTGTATAACCTAACAGACTTCCACATGGGCAGGAGGTTGACTGCTAGGTAAACTACAAGCTGTGAGAAAAACTCTCTGTAAAGAAGACAAAATAGGAAGAACAGCTGCAGTTTGAGGAAGATCAGACTGCGACAAATCATAACACATTTGCTGAGAAACAGGAATTTCATTCTGATCCCAATGGAAAAACCTCTTTCATTTTTAATACATTTTCAGAAAAAGAAAGCTCTTCTGGAGGGAAATCTGAAGCAACATATTCCTATGAAATGGAATATTCGGGTTATGAAAAAATCCCGAAGAACAACACTCTCCTGCCGGTCCTTGCTCTTCTGATTAAGGGAGGGGACTATTCTTCTATTCCAAAAGGAGAAATAGGTAAAGTAAAAACAGAAATTAACTCCTTAGCAAATTCCAGGACATTTTTCCTGTCCACTGAAACAGAAACAGGAGAAACCATGATAGTGATGGATTACATATAGGTTCATAGGTTCATACTAGGCTATCTGCCCAAGGGCATTTATAAGCCTAGCCCATAGTTATTTGGCTTTTGCCACCCCTTTAGTTTGAATAAAACTATGCCCATTATTTTGCTGTGCCTCTGTCAAGCAGTGACACTGAAGTAATCCCTGGGGTATATCTGCGATCCCCCATCCATTGGTCAAGATTCCTCTTGAACAAGGCCAGCGAGGTGCTCTGCCTCACATGTACCGGGATTTTGTTCCACAGCATAGGGAGTCTCTGGGTGATGAATCTGTCCCTCCAGCACGTTCTATTAATAACCGTGTCAAGGTTTAAGTCTCCCGCCCTTGTGGTTCTGAGGATCTAGATTTTTGAGGTGAAGCATATTCATCAAATCAGGGTTTGACATGGCCTTATATGTCAGGCACAGGTCACCTCTGAGCAAGCGGTATGAGACTGAATAGAGCTGGAGTTCTTTCAGTCGGGCAGCATAAGACATATTTTTGAGACCCTTTATCCTTTTGGTGAGGAACTTTTGGGGCCTTTCCAGCTGCTGCAGGTGTCGGGTCAGATACATTCCGAATGGGGCATTGTACTCAATCATAGGTCTTATGAGTGATGAGTACAGGGGACGATGACCTCCCTTGATCTAGATGTGAATCCCTTCATGATCAGGTGGGCAATGTAGAAGGTTTTCCTAACTACTTTAGCAACATGAGTGTCAAACGAAAGGCTACTGTCAACCTGGGTCCCCAGATCCCTGATGACGACTTCTGTGCTCAGTGGATTGCCACCTATATGGTAGCTAGGGGTAACCTTGTTTTTCCCGAAGGGTATGACTATGCATTTCTTGGCATTTAACTTTAGGCCATGGCTCTGGCACCAGTTATCCGTTTCTGTGAGGCCCTTCTGAAGGATATATGTGTCAGATGTGTTTTCGACTATGGCGCCCAGTTTGCAGTCATCTGCAAACTTTGTCAGCCATAACCCTCCTGTATTTGCTTGTACTTCAGAAAAGTAGATGCCGAACAAGAGTGGACCCAGGACTGAGCCCTGTGGGACACCACTTGTGACAGGCTTTGAGTCTGACATGGCTCCAGCAACTCTGACCCTGTGGGTTCTGTCACTTAGCCAGTTTGCAACCCATCTTGTGATGTATGGGTTTACATTCAAGCTGATGAGTTTTTCGATGATACCTGAGTGGGGTATTGTGTTGAAGGCCTTTGCCAGGTCAAGGTAGGCTGTATGGACTGCCTTTCCTCATCAATGGCCTTGGTGACTGTTTCAAAAAAGTCAACCAAGTTTAAAAGGCATGATCTGCCTTTGACAAAGCCAAACTGGGTTGGATCCAAAGTCTGCAAGTTCCCTATGTCTTTATTTATGAGTTCCATTATGATCCTCTCCATGGCTTTGCAGATAAGGCTTGTCAAGCTAATGGGACGGTAATTTCCAGGGTCGGTGGAGGCACCGCCCTTGTGAAGTGGGACCACAGTCGCCGTGCGCCACTCCTTGGGTACGTATCCTGAGGTGAGGCTAAGATTAAACAGCTGTCCTAACTGCGGGTTTAATTCCTCATTGAGTTCGTGGAGCACACAGCTGGGGACACCATCCGGTCCCATGGATGCTGTGCTTTTTGCTTTGGAGAGAGCAGTTCTCACCTGGGCGTTTGTGATGTTTCGGGGGCTACAATCCTCTGGTATAAATATCTCTCCTTTTGGGGGGGGGGAGAAGTTTGCACTGAACCTGTCAGCCAGTATGTTGGCAATGTGTGTAGGTTCAGTAATCTTCACATCATTTTGAACTAATTCTGAGCATATCTGGGAGTTTCCTCCTAGGTTTCTAACATAGCTAAAGAAGGCCTTATGATTGTCTTTTGAGTCCTTGGCGATTTTTCTCTCAAAATTTGCCTTGGATGATTTTATGAGAGCTCTTAGTTTTTTACTTATAATGATCAAAGGTGTCTTACCTTTCAAGGATTTTGCTCTATCTTGTAGTAGCTTCCTCCTTTTGTTGTAGAGCTTGTTTATGGCTGGGGTCCACCAGACTGGACGCTTGCCTTTGGTACAAAGAGTCTTAGTTTTGTTTGGGATTGCCTGATCCATGCAGTCCTGTAGGTGCTGGTAGAAGGCATTTGTAAGTGATTCAGCGGTTTGAGTAATGTTTACCACTGGCTCAGGGGCCTTAAAGGAGACCACACTAGTTTTAGAAGTGTGAAGTCGGCTTTTGAGAAGTTTTTCACTGTGGTCTTTTTATTTCAGGTGGGGGCGGGATGAGGACCTCCAGCGAGATTAGTTTATGATCTGATCTCACCAGTGAGGGTATACTTCGGTGTTGAACATTGTGATCCCATGTTCGTGATGATGAGATCAAGTATGTTTTCTCCTCTTGTGGGGATGGTGACTAGTTGTTCCATGGCATTTGAGTTTATGAACTCCAGGAACCTTTGGGCTAGAGTGTTTGGGCTTGAGTAGTGTTCCCAGTCTATATTAGGGTAGTTGAAGTCACCTAGTATGATGGTGTTTGGAGATACATTTATCCCCTCCATTGTTTTCAGGAAGGCCATGTGAGGTTCCTGAGTTTGAGAGGGTGGCCTGTAACATGCTACAAATTGCACAGCAGTCTTGCCTATGGTTAATTGCACCTGGATGGTCTCCGATGCATCGTGCGTTGCCACCAACCTTGAGGTGTGGGTGTCCTTTATGAATATGGACACCCCCCCTCCTTTCTTGGTGTTGTCCGGATTTTGGGGCCAGAACACATGATATGAGGTGAAACCTGATAGTGCTGGGGTGCTCTCAGGAGCCTTGAACCAGGTTTCTGTCACAGCACAGACATCGATGTTCTCCATACTGAGAAGGGCCTCGAGTGCGTACATCTTGAGATTGAGACTTCTGGCATTGAGCAGCATTACCCTTAGTTTTTTTACTTTTTTGTGTTCTAGGGTGGTAGGTTTAGAATTTGAGCCTTGCCTAAAAAAGGCACTATGGGGGTGGCAAGAGCCTTTGCCAATATCCGGAAGCCTAGGGGTGAGAGGTGCAAGCCGTCCCTTGCGAAGCAGCGTGGCTTGTCCAGCATGTCATCCCAGGCAGACAGACATTGGATCCCCTTTGAATGACACCAGAATTTAAGCCAATTATTAAAGCTGATCATCTTATCACTGTATTGTGGCATCATTCTAGGTGAAGGTAGGATATTGCTCAAGGTCAGGGTCATACCTGCCTGGGCTACATAATCAGAGAGCTCCTCAATGTCTCTTTTCATGTAGTCCAAGGAGGTACGTCTCAGGTCGTTGACACCAGCGTGGACAATGACTGAGTCGTACTTGTATCTGCTGTTGAGAGACCTGAGTGCTTGTGTTATGTGGCGGATTCTAGCGCCCGACAGGCAGCTTACTGTGACCTTCTCCTTACTCAGTCTGGTGAGCGGGACGTCAGTGTGTCTGACTATGGAGTCACCTATGACAAGTATGTTTGGTGTTGTATTTGGCCTTAAGGGCAGTGACTGCTTTGCACACTGATTTTGTTGTTTATGTGTTGTTTGTGTGGTGTATTGAGTTTGCAGTTGCTTGGGTGTCTGCTTTGGAGGCCTCTGCTGTTTAGGTAAATTTTTACTCAGAGCCTCCGAGTATGTCTTAGTGTGTTTATGTGTTTGATTCAGTGGTGTGGTTGAGTTATGTGAGACTGGTATTGTGGTGTGTGTAGTTGCCTTCTCCTCCTGCCTGGTCTTGCCAGTCCTGAGTTGAGAGAGCTCAGCCTCCAGTCTGGCTAAATAGCTGCATCTCTCACAAGTGTTAGTGTTACGTGGGAGGAGGAGAGGGTTGTCCGTGTACATGAGGCAATTGTAACATTGTCTCAGAATTCCCAGATTCACCAACTGGGCAGGAGAGGATGCCAGCATCTGACCCTTCGACATGCTAGAAAGAATTATGAGTTGGTATGAGACAGAAAAGTAGTGGGCTTAGCAGGGGAGTGCTTGACCTGCTAAGAGAATGCTTATAAGACGAGGGATATGCTTATAAGACAAGTGCTGAGCTTTTTGAGAAGAAAAAGCTATTTGGAACAAGTGCTGCACTTTTTAGTGTAGGTGTAAACTGTTTAGGTTCCTAACAGAGCAGTTCTAAGGGAAAAATTGAAGAACAGACTTTCTGGAGCCAGAAAGAGTTTAACCTTGTTTAACCGGCGCTGCCATGAACATTCCTATTTGGTTTGCAGAGAAATTGGTTAGTTCATAATCCACTCCTCCTAGATCTGTTGCACAGACAGCAGAAAGTGGATCAAACTGCATTGCCTTGAATAGAGAAAAGACTGACACCTAGAGTTCCCCACCCACAGAAGAACATATGGAAGCTGTCCTTCATGAATTTAAAACTCCAGGAGGGGGTTGAGCTATAATTCAAGTTACATGGCAGTACAGTGGATTGCAATGGAAAATGAAAATGCACAATTGCAATGAAATGTACCCCATCTTGTTGTCATTTCAAAACACAGATTTTTTTTTTCAGGAAGTTGGGTAGGAACACATACTTTCATGCATGTTTAGGCACCATATTTCGTCCTGACTGCCTAATCTCATACAGAATATTTCAGCTTCAAAAGTGTTTCCAGAAGTCGAATGAGCCAGAAATACAACCTTAAACTTCAGAAAACTGATGCAGAGATAATAGTTCATCAGTGAATTCCTTTAACCCTGGACTAAAACAGACCCAAAATTGATCCATCACTCCTTTAGAGATGTACCTGATGTAAGCAACCAGGTTAGAATAGAGAGCAGAAAGGGGAATCCTGTTTCCATGTTGTAAAGCAAAGGTCATTCCCGAGGAACAGCAGAAGATAACACAAATTAAAAGATACAAAAGAAAATTGTGACTCTGCAGCCAAAGGTAGTGAACCTTCCAGAAAAAGACCAGTACTTGGAAGTCAACCAACAAATGAAATCACACTATTACTATCATAAGTCCAAGAAGTTGCAAAGAAAGACATACTTCAGTCTCTCTCTCTCTCACTTGAAGGGGAGGGCACACCCCTGAGCTTCTTGGACAATTACAAATGAAAAAAGACGAATTGCCATGCACTAAAAGAAGCTCTACTGGGTGACAAGTCACCAATCTGAAGTCATCCAAAAAGAGACACAAATTTTGCAGGAGTGAAGGGCCTCCTTTACCACATCCATTGTGTTCTGTACTGAAACTGCCACCCTCCCAAACCACTGTGAAGGAACCCTTTGTGTGCCTCTCAGATGCTGATTTTTCCAATAAGCATCAGTCATTGTTAATTAAGGACACCCAAAATTGCAGTGGCATAAGGGCTTGGGATGATTACTGTGGCAAACTTTACATAATTGATGCAAAGACAGATACCACTTAAATCCCAAACTAATTTCTAGGGTTGGAAAAAAGAGGAGTACAACCCAGTTCATGGCCCCCCTCTCAGAAGAAATAACAAAGACTGATCTGTCAAAACATGAGTTAGGGAAGGGATAAGCAATTTTACAACATGTCTTCAGTCTGATCTCCAGACACCACCTATACTAGACAATGGCTTCTTGGGCTGGAGTGAACCAAGAGAACTATTTTCCCATTACATTAGCCTAAAGAAGATAATTAAGATTGATGAAGGTCTGTTTGGGAAGATGTTTTCCTATAGGAAGCTACACAGGAGCAACCGAGGATCAGGATGGGCTAACACGTGGCAAGTCATCTTTGGGATTAAGCCACATTCTTAGAAGGTTTAGAAGCAGAAGCTACTGTGAGTTAAACAGATGTGCTACAGAAAAAATGACCTTACCCCCCCAATGAAAGTCTTCGGCGGTCTATCAGGGTTCTTCATCAGACAGGTACTCACTTAAAGGAAGTGTCTAGGAGAGCCTGCACAAAGATGGTCTGAGCTAAGCTGCCATACAGAAACATATAATAATGGCTGCAGTTCTGGCCATCATAGGAAAACATATAACCCAAATCTGTAAGTTGTGTTAAAAGCTTTATCTCCAGCCTACTGTACATCCAAACTTGGAATTACAAACACCTTTCCTATGATCTGCCCCATTAGAAAAGTCTTAAAATACAACCTGTGGGAGAATCAGTTTGTTCCATCACACAGAGGGCTGACTGAGGCAGACACTGTGGGATCAACTAGTGACCTAGGCAGTGAAACAGCCTAAATGGTTGCATGGAAGTGAGCGACCCATGGCAGCTTGCCCATCCCTGGGGAGGGGATGAAGGAAATTAGGCTTGCCGCTGTACTGACACTCAATGGAGGCTGGGTATTACAGTGAGTTTTTGCCTGCAGTATTTAGGCTGTGATGAGTGTGCACATCAAGCTGTGCACACTGCAGCAGGAGTCTGGCATATATGGTAGCATGCACATATGGAAGCCCACTATTACAGCGGAGCCCATTGGTTACTGCAGGGCAAGACAGTTAGGGCATACTACCACTAGCTCCATGGCTGCTTGGATGATACCTCCCCCCAATAACTTTCATCCCCTACTTGCACTAGAAGGAATAAATTAGCAGAGACACACTTACGTCTCAGTGCCTGCAGTGGGGAATAAATGTTCAGATAGGGGATGGGATTTATAGCTGGCAGGCTGGGGGCATCATATGTGGGACAAATATTACAAGATCAAATGACCCAAGGTGGCAGAAATACACATCAGTTTAGCAAATCGTCTAAAACATCAGATGCTGATGTTTCCGAGATCTGTGCAAAACAAACAAAATGACAAAAGAATCTGGTTTTGAATACTTAGTTAAAGGAAACTATGTAGATACACATGGTCTGCCTTCATAGGATTATAAGGGTCCAAATTTGGGTGCTTTCAGGCAGCAAATGTAATCTCTATTAACAAGTTCAAAGAAAATGGCCCAAGACCACCGGTCTGTCTGTCTACAAAAAGCATTAAAAGATGCCAGAGGAGAGAAATAAACAATAGACTTCCACTTTAAAATAAACTACAGGAGTCTGAACTTTTTCCAAAGGAGGAGTTCTCAACCAACAATCTAGCAAAAGAAGACTCATTACATTATTCCTGTCATTCTCAGGCCCAGAGACCTCCACCATTCTAGACCTGGCAATGGTCTAGTAATCAGATGGGGTGTTAAGTCACTTAAAACTACAGCCAATAGATACCCTCTTATATCCCTTCCACACAAGAGGAATGGATGATCTGCCAGCTGTAGTTGCACTTGAAAGAGCTACACATTTTAGATATCGAATGTGGGAACTACCTGAGGATACATGTTAAGAAGTGATAAAACTGGCATAGTGACTAGAAGGAAGCAGAGATAATTGGAAAACATACATCTCTTAATCACAGTTAATTCTGGTACAGGAATGCTATGAAGAGATCAAAAGGGGACTCAGAATCTCAGCCAGGATGCTTGAGAATTTTTAAGAAAAATTACATGAAATGGCACAGAAAAAGTAAAGTACCCAAGAGTTACAATGACTGCAGAAGGCTCCATGAAATAAGACTACATGCAATATATCAAGTCACGGCATTAATAATTAATATACCTGAAGTGCAAAAAGTGATGTATGGCACTGTGCTTCCAATATAGATTATCCCCTTTAGCTGAAGCTGTCAGCTGGTCATCCACACCGACATAAACCAAAATTTACTAATCTTATTAGTACTTTTCTAGTATAATAAATGGATATAAAAGATTGCTCTAAACTGAATTTACGATTGTTGTTACAATACCAGCTATATGACATAGGAGAGACAAGGGCAAAATATATTTTTCTTATATGCCAGAATTCCATATAGGGGAACATGTCAGGTTTATGAAGACAGTTTCGATGAATGACAAAACAGCGAGTAAAAGTAAGCTCACCAAAACTATATCCAGTGACAGTGGAATTTGCCTTTTTCTCTTCTGTTGTGTTACTCTGGAGTTGGCATATATAAGTTCGGGGAGGGGAGCAGTGTCTACCCATATGTGGGGTGCTTGGCCTTTCAAAAAAATGTACCTGAAGATCTTTGATGAAGCAGTCTTTTTGAAAATTTTTCGGTATTTTTACGTAAACCAAAACTGCCTTTGGAAACTTGACATGAATTCACCAGATAGTGGGAGGAAAAAGCAGGAGACAAATTTACTGAAAGTGGAGTAAGGAGTAGATGTCTAAAAATGTTACAGATTAGGTAAAATTGCTGACTGAGTTATTCTCCTCAATCCTTTACTTCTAAATATCTACAAAAGTGAAAAATGGCGTATTGCCATCAAAGAAAAGTAGAGTAGATAGGATAATGAAAAGATGGAAAAGAGAGTAAGGAATTAGTTAAAAAAAAGGTGTTCTAGAATTCTGGGGGGATATGAACTACATCCCAGGAGGACTATAAGGGAGGCACGGCATTACATTTGGTCATGCTGTCAGTAATCCAGAATTGGGAATTAAATCTGCAAGCACTGGTAGGGCTACCAAGTAGGAATGAGGATAAATGAAATGGCCTGTAGTCAACTCTATGCAAGGTGGGGCAGGTACTGCTGTGTCTGCTACTCCACTAACATCTTGTGGTTTGAGGGGATTGGCATTGCAGGACATCCCAAATGCAAACCCAGGTGCAAAAGGTGGGAGGCACTGCAGGACATTACAAATGCAAACCCAGGTGCAAAAGGTGGGAGGCACTGCAGGACATTACAAATGCAAGCCTAGGTGCAAAAGGTGGGAGGCACTGCAGGACATTACAAATGCAAACCCAGGTGCAAAAGGTGGGAGGCACTGCAGGACATTACAAATGCAAGCCTAGGTGCAAAAGGTGGGAGGCACTGCAGGACATTACAAATGCAAACCTAGGTGCAAAAGGTGGGAGGCACTGCAGGACATTACAAATGCAAGCCTAGGTGCAAAAGGTGGGAGGCACTGCAGGACATTACAAATGCAAGCCCAGGTGCAAAAGGTGGGAGCAATCAGTTATTTGCATTCTTATTTTGTAAATACTAATAAAAAAATACAGAAAAGGGTGATGTGATACCACTGCACCTGCAGCAGGGGATGGCTTAATGAGGAAATGGTCTTTCTCATTACAGTGATGGTACTGTGATGACCTAAACACTGGAGGGAGGGGAGTAGGACTGCATAGGTCAGGGCTCAGAGACAGAGATAAGGTCAAAAGGTACCAGAGGATGTACAGTGAATTAACAACTTTGGAAATACATTTATTTAAAAAAAAATGGCATTTGGAGCTGTGTTGCAAGGCTGAAGTTTAGGGTCAGTGACTCCATACTCGTATGCAAAAAAGTGAACCTAAATAGGGACCTCTTAGTCTCAATTCTATTACAAAGTGGTTTTCAAAAGATAATGTGGGTCTAAACTGAAGTAGTCATTAAATGCTAATTCTCTTCTTAACCGTCATCAGTGTGACTCTGCACAGAAGAGCATAGCTCTCAACCTTCCATCTCCAAAATGAGTAACACTAGCCCTCATAATGTGCTACAAATTGGCAAAATGTGGAACACATACTAATGGCTTACTAACAACTTCAACTAGGAAGGTCATAGGATAGTTAAAATATGCTGGTTTTACTTATAAAGAAGATGTTTTAATAAATTAATATGATTAATTTCTATTTACAATGGATTTTACCTAAAAAATTTTCATAACACAATGTGTGACAGAGTCTTTCAATGTGGAACTTTGAGGAACCTCGAAGAACGTGAAGTTTTTAAGACACTAAATGAGGTACGTTCCTCGTAATGAGGTACACTTAAGAGGTACGCAGAACAGATCCTAGTAACCCAGTATGAGCCAATTCTAACACTCTTTGAACTGCATAGATAGACATAGGGATTTTTTGAAGAAGGATTATGTTGAGAACAGTAAGTCCTCCAGAACTGTTATTCATAGCAGTTTGGTAGAAAAGTTAAAATTTAAAGGCATGGTGTAAAATCTGGTAAAAGCCATAGGAAACTAGATGTCTTACCAGAAATAGAAGTGGTTGGTGGAAATTACAAGACAGAAGCCAAAAGGGAGTAAGTACAGTGACAAAAGGTTTAGTATTGGGACCAGTTCTTCGTGTCAGGTATCACATTAAATAGGATTAAAAGGTAAGACCTTAGTTCATCAGGTAAAAAAGGGATGGATACTCTCCAAAAGGAATGTTCTGAAAGGTTAGCACAGTGGTAGAAGTTGAGAGTTACTGTAAACAAATAAAGTAAAACATATCAGGTAATGCAATTTGGTAGGGGGAAAACACATCTTCGTGGTATTGCCAGTTCTGGGCAAAACCAAATCTGCAATCCATTGGTACCCTGTGCTCAAAGGGTACTCCAACCAGAGTAGGCTACCTTGTATCATTACTTTGGTAAACGTTTGTCAAAACAACAGAAACTTATGCAGCCTTCTCGTACAGCAGTAAATCAGTTTCAGTTCTCAAAGAATGTCCCTTCAAAACACACATCTGCCTGTAGTGAAAAACAAATTCAAAATGTCATATGTATTGGTAGTCTTAATTACTTGGTTGACCTTGTTCATTTGTTTAATAAATCTGCTGGGTTTCCCATGACTTCTGTGATGAAGTTCCTCTGGCCTAGTGATTCTTTCAAATCATTCAAACTCCTCTGGTTCTTCAGCAAATTAACTTCAGACGAACACTGCATGACTAATTCGGTTTGGTGAAGTGATGGGAAGAAAGAAAGGCTTGATGTTGTCACTAAATCTGAAATGACGTCACCCTGCTCAGTTAATTATGTACGATGCCTTGTAGATATCCTTTTCAGTAAAGACGATACGCATGCATAAATCTGTTAAGCATGATGTGAAGCCCTTATTCCCTTCACTTGACTTTAGATTCCCAGAGTATGATTCTGCTACAGGCTAGCTATTCCTGCCAAAGGTATTCTGATTTTATGTTAAGGGCTTCTTATGTCTGTCATTCGTGTTATATCCTTCTCACTTCTTTAGTGCTGGTATGGGTCTTCTGAGACAAGTGTAATGAGACCCCCCCCCCAATCAATTCATCTTGCCTGGGCCTCTATTTCTGTTCATCCTGCAAGAGGTCTGGCTATATCATGTTGTAGTTTTCTTTACCTTTTTAATCCTTTTGATATCTCAAACTCCATGAAGCCTGGTCAAAATCCTGCACCACTTTAATGCTGTAAAGCCACTGAATATGTTAATTTGTATGGACTGGTCAACCAGAACTAAAGGGTGATGTGTACAATGGGCACCGGGTATGGATAATGGGATTGCCAATAAGGACATGGCTAATAACCCCTTTGGGATGTACCTCACTAGACATAAACAACTACTAGAAAGACCCCTGAGGCTCCTAACTAACTTCACAAGCTTAAAGAAGAGCATAGTACAGTTGTGTAAGTAAACTTACAATAACAGTACATGTTTGAATGATCACTGCTGCAGTAGGCCACTCCCTCCCCTCCATATCCCTTATTTTTTGGTGTGTTGTTTATACCAGGGTGTGAATACTTATTTTTTTTGCTGTTCCTAGCATTGTTCCTTCATGGCTCAGCCTACCTCTCTTTGTTGGTATGAAAGCTCTGATGGGCTTGGCATGCAAACATATCTTTTTAGTCAGCTTAGCTTGAGCTGAGTGATGGTTTGGGCGAAATGAAAGGTGCCCTGAAGCTTTGGAAGCTGGTCGACTGCTATACCCTTGGCATTATATAACTCAAATGGCTAAGGCTACCGCAGCAGTGATAATTTGAACATCTACTGTTAAGGTAAATTTACTTACACAAATATACTTTTCTGTAGTTTTCACTGTTTGTGACTGCCCACAGTTTTCCACCTGGAGGCGGTGTCTTGCAGTGGTCAGTAGACTGCTGTAAAACTTACATATTGTTAATGTGAAATTCTTTTCCAAAGAGTTACACATTAGCAAAGTATTTATATAAAAAACAACAATCAGTTGCACTGTAAGACTATAATAAACAAACTGGTTTTGTATTCTCATTTGTAATATTTCATTTTTATCCAGTGAAGTGCTGTTAATTGTGTAAATGTAGAAAACTAAGGACAGTGCAGACTACTAGAACTATTTAAAAAACACTGCCCTGACACCTTTTTGAAATGTGAGCTGTCAGACACAGATAGTTAGGAAATGTTTTCCTTTTCCCGATACATAATTAAGATTGCAATTATGGACCCTCAAATCTTCAAAACTACAACTTTGAATGCGTAAAAACAGAAACCTGCAGTTTAACAAATTTTGTCTAGACTGAGATATAAATGTATCATGAAATGGTATTAACAACTTACTGTTAGCAAAAATCAGAATACGTTAGTAAAAATCAAGCGACAATATTCTCATTGACTGCAAGAAGTCAATGAATTGCAGCAGCATTGTAAGTAAAGCCAGAGGCTAAACACCAAATCAGCCTAGATAAAAATAACTTTTACTATAACCTGCAACATAGAAACCAGCATAACCCCCCAAAATTTTGGAATATCATAAATGCCGTTCTCCACCCAGGGCATTCCACTACCCCTTCCCCCAACTTACCACACTCTCTTACCACCGTTGCAGAAGAACTCAATAAATACTTCACTGAAAGTGCACTACCTCTAATTAAAAGTAATTAAACAGAACCATCATTAGCCTCCAGACCACTCAATATTAACTCAAACTCCTTCTCCCTTCAGCCTGTTCCCACAGCCACCATTAAGAAACTACTGAAAAAGCTTAAACCTCTTCAATAGCAGCTGAAAAGTTACCATTCGAATATTTAAAACTAGCAGCTGTAAGCTAATTCGTATCCAGTGTTGATCCTTATTAATAGGTCCATAGCATAACAACATATCCCACCAATATGGAAAATCGCACATATTATCTCCTTACACAAAGGTGGAAATTCTACAGAGCTGGCCAACTACAGACTGATGACTATTCTCTCTCTCCACAATTTAAACTCCTCGAAAGATGTATCCACTCCCAACCGAAACATTATCTTACCTTCAACAACATGTTAGCAACATGTCAACATGGTTTCAGGCCCCATCATAGTACCACAACTGCACTCCTCAGTTTTACCAATACCATCAACCAACTCAGAAACAATGGTAAAATGGTCTCTGTTGTCCTTCTAGACATGTCCAAGGCCTTTAATACGGCCTCCCACCCCAAACTATTAAATGCACTCTCCAAATTGAATCTCAGCCCCTCTGCACTTCAATGGTTCTAAAGCTATCTAGAGGACCGTCAACAATCTGTAAAATAGCTTAATGTCCTATCCCCCCCTCTTCCCGTCACACTAGGAGTACCTCAAGGCTCAGTTCTTGGGTCGCTACTCTTCACTATTTTTACAAACAACCTCCATAGTGCTATCCCACTGGCTTCAACTATCCAATACGCAGATGACACAGCACTTATATGTGCTGCTAATAACCTACAACACCTCCATGATATAACCCAAAAATTATTCTCAGATACTGAGCTATGGCTCTCTAACCATCAGCTCATACTCAACCCCAATAAAACAAAACTCATGATCTTCCAACCCACAAGATCCCCTCCCCCCCAGCACCTTCTACATTACAGCTAAGAATAATACTAAAATGAATGCCGATTCACAAACAAAACTACTAGGTGTATTAACAGATAACCTAAGATCTGACCTACATATAGCACAAAGAATTAAGTAAGTTCACAAAAAAATGGATACTTTTTATAGAAACAAAAATGATCTAACACCTCTAGGGTTGCCATTGCTAGAACCCATCTTCTATCAACACTTCTATATGCTTCCCCAATTCTCACCAACCTTAAATAGACAAATTTAATTAAACTTGAAACATGCTACAATAAAATAGCTAAATTTGCAACTGACTGCCCACATCATACCCACCACTGTCACTCCTTAAAAAACTTGGGTCTATATTAAAAGACCGAAGAGGTGTTTCAGCAAACACCTCTTGGTCGACACGTAATGAGCGAATGCTCAAAACAGCGATTTTTTTTTCCCTGGGAAAGAAATTGCTTGGCCATCCCAGTGTGTTTGCCCCTTTCCTCACTGTAGTGCGATCGCAGAGTTGGTATATTTAGTTAGGGGGTGTGTGGGATGGTGAAGCCCCCCACGTTTTGTGTGTGTGTGTGTGTGTGCTTGTGCTAGCAGTTTCTTTCCCAGGGAAAGAAACCGCTGTTTTGAGCATTCACACTTTAGTGTGTTCGCTTATTACGTGTCAACCAAGAGGTGTTCGCTGAAACACCTCTTCGGTCTTTTAATATAGACTGGTTAGAACTCCCACAACTTTTATCCTATAACCAATTAACCTTACCACACAAACTAGTATATCAACCTGAAAAAAACCCTGCCCTTCTAAATATTCTCCAGCTCCATACCACAAATAGAAGTCTTCGCTCAACAAATAAATCTCTACTTCAAGTGTCCAAATCCACTAATACAGCAGGGGACTCACTATTTTCTCATCATGTTCATCAACAAGGTGGAATTCACTACCTCACAGCATCAGAACCAACACAAATACCAACCAATTCAAAAATATTCTTAAAAATTATCTTAATGACCCCTGGCTTCGTTCCTGTACTACTCCAGGCTAACTAGTTTTAATAGCTTCTGGTCATACATTTTCTTCTTCCCTGACCACCTCATAATCTATGCTCTCTCATGTCTAGATAATCTCTGACCTCATCTTTTTCTACCCAATTCCCCCCCTACAAACCCTTCCTCAGCTCACTTTGAGAAACTACGATGTCTACACTACAATAAGGAATTATATCAGATGATTGTATAATACAAATGTCAGCTATAATAGCATATAATGTGACTTCTGGTGTACTGTGTGTCTTATATTATACATGATTTGCTAATAGCAGGCTTTCTTGCCTCCATTATTACCTGCTGCACATCATCAGTAAACAGGTACCTAAAGGGAATTAAGACCCTATCATGCAGCCAGTCAGATGAAGTTGATTGGGGTCAGGGTGCATCAAACACCCCTGATCTTGTGTGAGTAGATCCATTCTGCGAGGAAGCATGTAGTAACTGCCCCTGGCTATACATGTAGTAACTGCCCCTAGCTATATCCAAAATAAAGAAGAACCACTTCTGCCTGGGCCAGATGGGAGTCATCACAATGATTTTGGGGGATTCCATCTGAATCTTCCAAACTACCCTGGATGTCAGTGGAAAAGCATGCTAGAATATTCCTGTTCAACAAAAGGAAAAGGCATGCTTTTCCAGGCCTTCTTGCATGGTGTCTTGGAGCAGAACCTTGCTAGCTGATTGTTCAGAGAGGAGGCAAACAGGTCTATTTGAGGAAGTATCCACAGATGGGCCAAATCTTGCAAGCCCTCCTGATTTAGTTTCGAATCATGAGGGTATGCTCTTGTCCTAATCAGCTTGTCTGCCACACAATTTTGCTCTGACAGAAAGAAGAATATCTGCAAACATAGATTGTGTTGTGAAACTATATCCCAAGGTAACATGGCTAGTCTGCAAAGAGGGTATGACCTGGATCCCCCGCTTGTTGATGTACCAAAAGACTGTGGTATTGTCTGTAATAACTTGAAGAGATCCCTGGGACCAAAGATGACTCGGAGTCAACAGCCTTGATCAGAGAAAGCACTTCTTTTATATTTAAGCATTTGTTTCCATCCTTTGTGTCCCACACACCTTGCACATTTATTACTCCTGAAATTGTTCCCAAAGCACAGTCTGAGGTACCTGTGGTGACTTACTGCTTTGCAGCAGGGAAGACCTGAGTTATAGTTAATCGCTGTCTCTACCAAGTGATTTCTCTTCTATCAAACCCCAGAGAAAGATACCACTGTATCTTTCGCATGTGGAGTCTTGCCAGGAGTATCATGAGAATGATAGAAGACCCAAAATCCTGCGGTATTCCCTCGTAGTGACTGAAGTCTGAGTGGAAAACCTTAGAAACAGATCTAGATATAGATCTGTTTTTGTCTTCCAGTGGAAGAAAAGCTCTTTGAACTGAGAAGTCTAGCTTATACCACAGAAGCACAATCTTGGGTAAAGGCATAAAAAAGACTTTTGAATGTTCTTTTGGAATCCCAGCTTGTGTAAGAAATCTCTCACTCAAGTTACAGATTACTGACACTTTCAAAAAGGCTTTGCAAATATAAGCAAGTTGCCTAAATATGTAAAAAAATGTGGATACTCTGTAGCCTGCAATGAGCTATAACTGCAGACAAACACTTTATGAACACTTGGTGCAGCAGACAGCCCAGGGGTACGGCAGAGAACCGATAATGTGATCCAGACACACAACATCTTAAGAAATGCCTGAGGTCTGGATGAATAGGGATATGATAAGCATCTTTTAAGTCTAGTGTTATCAGGAAACTTAAATGAGAAGAAGAGGTATCAGGTTAAGTGACAACATTTTGAACTTGGTTACTATCACATGCAGGTTTAAGAAAGAAATATCCAAAACTCATCTCCAAGCAAATTCTTTCTTTGGCACTAAAAACATCCTTTAATAAAACGTATCCCAACCTGGGAAGGAGGAAATTAATTTATCACTTCCTAAGAAAGCATGTGTTGACAGATGGAAAAAGAGGAGTCTGGTCTGCTCCTCGAGGAATTACCCCCTGGAAAGGAGGAATTTCCTCCCACTGCCATTTGTAACCTTGATGAATGATGTTCAGAACATTTGAGTTGCACCATCTGTAGACACAGAGAAAAGTGGAGATTCAGGCTTTCTGGAAGAGAAAATGGACTTCCCGGGTTGGAGGGGGGGACCCCCTACCCTTTTTTTTTCAAACATCTGTTTACCCACATTTTGGTGAGACTTTTTTTTTGCTGAAAATAGATGATGGATTTGAAAATATCTTAGAAATTTTGGAAAAGGAGGCCTGAAAAAGATTCTCTGTTACCATCTTACCCCTTTCATCACACCATTTGATAAGTTCTGCAACAGAGGAAAAAAATAAATCTCTATCCAAAGGAGAATTTAAAATCTCATTTTTCATATCATCTAGGAGGTACTGAGAATGCAGCCAGGCAAATCTCCTGAAAACAGTAGCAGTGGCAGTAGCCCTGGAACTAGTATCAACCTAGTTGTGTACACACTGAAAATAATGAGCTGTGACTTGTGACTTGTGAAATGGACAAAATTAAATTATTTAAAGCAGGATTTTTCCTCACAAGAAGCAACTGCAGACAAAGCAGTCCTCATACTTTCATGATTAGTCAACATAAGAGCTTGACATTTCAAAATTCGGAAAATTAAAGTTTCAGAAGCATACAACTTTTTCCCATACTTATGAATAACATTTCCATCTTTGTCATAATGTGGAGGACTGGAACTAACCAAATATTTGGAAGCAGTAGTATTAATTAAAATTAATTAAAGCTACAACTGCAGGGTCAGGTTTGGGATGAGTGGATAAAAACTTAAAATACTGAGGAACTTTATACATTCTGTCTTTTCAAGAACAGCAGGCTGACTATCAGGGAAACTGAAGGCAATGACACACATCCTCTAGAAGCGACAGAACTGATGGAATGTGTGCAGGTTCTGGAAACTCCTTCTGTAGCAGCTCATAGTATTTTCTGAGGGACTGAGAAACCTCAGTGTTCTCTCAATGAAAATGTTGGCATATTCTGGAAACAGTCACAGAAAAAGATACACAAACTGAGCTCTACTCTGAGTCAGAATTAGAAGACAGGTGAAAACTCTGCACATGTCCCTTCAGCTTCCTGTCCAGATTAAGAATCTTGAATCACTTCAGGAAAAGAAGCATCTCATAGGTTCATAGGTAAGCACTAGGCTAATTGTCCTTGTGGGCCATTTTAAGCCTAGCCAATTCCCCTTGGTGAGAATCAAACTCTGTGCCTTTTGTATTTGAGGAAAACACCTTAACCATTATTCCAATCTCCCCCTCTTTTTTCACCAGAAACCACCATAAAAGAAGGATCAATACCCTGCATTAAACCCTGAGCCACAGGATCATAGCATCATAGGAAGTAACTACGCTAATGGTCCTAGGGCCCTTACAAGCCTAGCCAAGTTCTACCCTTATTTCCACGATCAGCACCTACTGCCCCTGTCCAGCCAGACTCAGTAAACTATTCCAGTCTAAGGAATTTTGAGTAGGAGTAGATACATGTTTAGTTTTCTATTTCTTTTTGACAGGAAAAATTGGGCCAACAATATCAATGGCAGCAGGAGCTTTCCCAGGAAAATGCACAAAACTTTGACCAAACATGGAATTCTTCCCCATTTCCCTCTACCAGGATCAACAAGAGTGGCTCTCCCTTACCCATTAAGTGGGCCCCATCAGCAGCTGAGGACATGGCTCACTCCTGGTCCATAGTGGCTGTCGGTGCTACACCAGAGGGATCAGGTTAAAAAAAAGTGGTCTGAGGAGCAAGCTATGGTTACAGCAGAATCACCCACCTGTGGATGAGGCAAACTGCCAACTGCTGTGGTGGTTAAAAGCTGTTTGCTTAACTTTTTTTTTTTTTTTTTTATGGGTGGAAGAAGGACCAACCACGTGAACAGCAGTTTCTTCCATGGTCAAGCCAAAAATGGCACTTCCTTCGTGTGGAAAACAAGCCGCAAAAGCCAGTAAATATTTAAGTATTTAAAAGTCACTTTTTCGCACAAAAGCACAGCAAAAAGCACTTTGAAACAATTTGCCTGCCCCAAAAAGTAAAACAAAAAAAAAAAACTCTCCACAGAAAAATTATTTTTAATTACTTTAAACAACTTTTAAACTGAAAGGAAAAAAGTACGCTCCAGTTAAGACTCATGGTAGTGCATTAAACCACAAACTCTTACCTTAAAAATAACTTTGCTAATAGGAAAGTACAATAAAACAAACATACTTTATGTGGAAGGTTTTTCCCCTAAATGGAACTTATCTGCCCAGCGAATGAAAAACACAAGCTGCCCATTGATCCTTGAAAAAACCGCAGAAGAGTGCTCTCTTCAACAGCAAGAAAGCTCCAGGGCCTTGGTGCCCAATCCTGTCTTTTTGTCAGCTCAGGTGGAATGACCCTTTTGGTTGCATGGAAAGTGCCATGAAACCTTGAAAGTTGGTAGGCTGTTATACCCTTGGTGGGATATAACCCATATAGCTAAGGCTAATGCAGCAGTGATCAATACGATGAACTTCAGTATAGTCTCTACTATGTCATGCAGGCTGAGTCAAACTACTTTCTGAAACACAACTGAATAAATAGGACCTTCTTATTCAGTGCCATGAAGAAAATGAAAATGAAAGGTGCTGAAGGGCTTCTGGGCAGTAAACTCTAAACCAGACGTGTCCAACCTGCGGCCCACGGGCCACATGCGGCCCTCAGAGCTCTTCCATGCGGCCCTCAACCTCTAACTGCAACATCGATATATGCATGCCCCAAAACACTTTTTTGCTTTGTGTTTTTCACTCCTGTAATGCTAATGTCGGTGTGCGCATGCGCCAAAGCACCCATCTAGTTTTGTTTTTGTGCCAAAAAAGGGTCGGTGTGTTTACGCCATTATTTTGCGCCAAACAATCAGTGTGTGTGTTCTTGCTGAAGAGGAACTCATGTATGGATTTGCCACCATTGCCTTTGAAAGGGACAGCACTTACCTGTGTTAACCGGTAAGTACGGAGTGAGTGCATGCATGAAAGCAGAACTGCGTGCATGAAAGTAGAAGTGTGTGTGTGTGTGTGTGTGTGTGTGTGTGTGTGTGTGTGTGTGTGTGTGTGTGTGTGTGTGTGTGACAGAGAGAGACGCATTCACAAAGAGGCTAACAATGATCAGTCTACCTACTGAACACAAACAATTTAGCTCACAAATATATCGTACATTAAAAGTACACTTACATTAAATTGCAGCTTTCCTGACAGGGAGAGTGTTGTATTGAACATGAACTCATACCTCTTAACTGTATGGATTTTCAAAGAATGTCTGGATTTTTGTCTCATCTTCCAATTTGTCTCTTTTGCTTAGGAAATAAAAGTAGTCATCCAAGGTAATGCAATTCCAGGGAGTAAGAATGAGACAGTAGCCTAGGGTTAATGGGTCAGTAGTGGACTGACTATGTGGGACTGTAGCATATAAAGTTGTATTGTTTTTTCAGACAAACAAAAAAGCACCTAGTACTGTTTGCACCAAGTACTGTTTTTTCATTGGTGGTTCGTAAGCAGTGGTACATGTGGTACAACAGTAAGCATAGCTTTGGTGGATCATCAATACTGGCAAATCAAGTGGGCACAATGTCAATTGTTAAATGTTGGAGGTTTTAGTGTGTATGTGTGTGCTTATGTGTTGGGAGTGCTGCAACAGTAGATGATTATTAAATACAGAGACTTACGGACTGTGGAGAATGTTTCTTTGTTTCAAAACCTGATACTTGGGTAGGCATGCCAAAAGTAGATTTTTTAAGACATAGCTTCTTGCCATTTACAGTGGATGGATATTTACATTTAATGGACAATGCTAGCAGTATTAGCGTGGGCCTGTGGGATTCTGAAGGATGCCAAGTCTACCACTGTCAATGTCTTGTAACGTGACCTGGAAATGGATATTGGGATGTTACTGAAAAAATATAATAAGTGGCTTAGAAATATAGTTTAATTAAACAAAGTGTACTTTCAATTTACAGGCCATAATTTAATTTATTTCAGGTAGTCCAGATCCTGGTAGATTGTATTAATTAGGGACAGCTGTCATTCTTGGGAAATAAGCAGCCCTAGTTTCAGTGAAAGCTCTGTGGTTGCTTGCAGGTAGGAAGTTGCAGGATGTTGATGCAATGCGTTTTATTTATTATTTTTAATGCATTTGTCATTTCAAAGCATGTTTTTTTTTTGTTGCAAAAGAAGGCAGGACTGAATAAGCCATATAATGTTTAACTGACAATGATGGGATAGAAAGATTATAAGTGATGTATAATGTTTGCAGCCACAGTTGTTTCAATGTTTTTTGTAATGCATAACTATTTTTGGGCCTGTGTCCCACTTTTATTTTTCACTTTGTCCAGATTTCTTTTTCTAAGGTTGAGAGGTATGGTTCCATACTAAATCAGAAAGTTGTATTTACCTTGGAAGACTTTTCGGCATAATTATGAGAAACAGAGCCTTTTTAATATCTCTGCTTATTTCCAATATAAACTGCCATGTAACCTTGCAAATAATCTTATTAAGCTACTTTACTTCTTTTGGAATTGACAGGTATGATTCATCGATTCGGACGTATGCATAGAGTGCTAATGTGGCTTTGATTTCTTGCAGCAGTCTGTGGTTTACATATTACAATAACTTTTCTGT